>NW_027509881.1:300000-410646 GCF_051311805.1 Agelaius phoeniceus | reverse complement strand
ATGATGCAATCGTTGCTGGATTTTTCCAAAAGAAAAGCTGGCAGCAACTAGGGCCCTGGAAGTACTTAGAGCCTCAAACGCCACCTTGAACATATTACTGAGACCCTGGGGAAAGGACTTCTTTTTCCCATGGAAAATGGCCTTCATTTGTGGCCACTTGGCCTGGCAGGCAGGGCAGTGCCAATCCAGGAATATACAAACTATGCTGGATCCTTCCAGAACGAAAGCTGCCAGCAACTAGGACCCTGCAAGTCCTTAGAGCCCCAGATGCCACCTGTCATCTGACACCCAGAGCCTGGGCCAATGACTTCGTTTTCCCCATGGAAAATGGCCTCCATTTCTGGCCACTCGCCCTGACCAAGAGGGTGGTGCCCAGCAAGAAATTTGCAAGCTTTGCTGGATTGCTCCAAATCTAAAGCTGCCACTTGTTGTTGTTCTATTTCTCTAGAGTCCCATCATGCTGTTCTCAGATTGCTAAAGTCCATACCTCCTTGGTGTGTTCTTATGGCTGCAGATCTTCACAGCACAGACGCTTTCTTCTGCATGCTGTTCTTTCCCAGTTCAGGGCTCCTTCAAGGCTCTCCCTGAATGGCTAAGCCGCCCCCTTTTATCCCAGTTCTCTTCAATGCTCACAGCTGCAGCCCATCAAGGACAACCAGGACCTGTGGGGCAAAGCCTCTAGACAGATATTCAAATAGAATCCATTTCCTCTACTCTAGCCAGTAAGTAGTACCCTACAAGTCCTCAGAACCCCAAAGGCCACCTTTCATCTGACACCCAGACCCTGGGGAAAGGACTTCTTTTTCCCATGGCAAATGGCCTCCCTTGGCAGCCACTCACCCAGGCAGAAAGTGGGAGCCTAGCTAGAATGATGCAATCGTTGCTGGATTTTTCCAAAAGAAAAGCTGGCAGCAACTAGGGCCCTGGAAGTACTTAGAGCCTCAAACGCCACCTTGAACATATTCCTGAGACCCTGGGGAAAGGACATCTTTTTCCCATGGAAAATGGCCTTCATTTGTGGCCACTTGGCCTGGCAGGCAGGGCAGTGCCAAGCCAGGAATCTACAAACTCTGCTGGATCCTTCCAGAACGAAAGCTGCCAGCAACTAGGACCCTGCAAGTCCTTAGAGCCCCAGATGCCACCTGTCATCTGACACCCAGAGCCTGGGCCAATGACTTCGTTTTCCCCATGGAAAATGGCCTCCATTTCTGGCCACTCGCCCTGACCAAGAGGGTGGTGCCCAGCAAGAAATTTGCAAGCTTTGCTGGATTGCTCCAAATCTAAAGCTGCCACTTGTTGTTGTTCTATTTCTCTAGAGTCCCATCATGCTGTTCTCAGATTGCTAAAGTCCATACCTCCTCGGTGTGTTCTTATGGCTGCAGATCTTCACAGCACAGACGCTTTCTTCTGCATGCTGTTCTTTCCCAGTTCAGGGCTCCTTCAAGGCTCTCCCTGAATGGCTACGCCGCCCCCTTTTATCCCAGTTCTCTTCAATGCTCACAGCTGCAGCCCATCAAGGACAACCAGGACCTGTGGGGCAAAGCCTCTAGACAGATATTCAAATAGAATCCATTTCCTCTACTCTAGCCAGTAAGTACTACCCTACAAGTCCTCAGAACCCCAAAGGCCACCTTTCATCTGACACCCAGACCCTGGGGAAAGGACTTCTTTTTCCCATGGCAAATGGCCTCCCTTGGCAGCCACTCACCCTGGCAGAAAGTGGGAGCCTAGCTAGAATGATGCAATCGTTGCTGGATTTTTCCAAAAGAAAAGCTGGCAGCAACTAGGGCCCTGGAAGTACTTAGAGCCTCAAACGCCACCTTGAACATATTACTGAGACCCTGGGGAAAGGACTTCTTTTTCCCATGGAAAATGGCCTTCATTTGTGGCCACTTGGCCGGGCAGGCAGGGCAGTGCCAATCCAGGAATATACAAACTATGCTGGATCCTTCCAGAACGAAAGCTGCCAGCAACTAGGACCCTGCAAGTCCTTAGAGCCCCAGATGCCACCTGTCATCTGACACCCAGAGCCTGGGCCAATGACTTTGTTTTCCCCATGGAAAATGGCCTCCATTTCTGGCCACTCGCCCTGACCAAGAGGGTGGTGCCCAGCAAGAAATTTGCAAGCTTTGCTGGATTGCTCCAAATCTAAAGCTGCCACTTGTTGTTGTTCTATTTCTCTAGAGTCCCATCATGCTGTTCTCAGCTTGCTAAAGTCCATACCTCCTCGGTGTGTTCTTATGGCTGCAGATCTTCACAGCACAGACGCTTTCTTCTGCATGCTGTTCTTTCCCAGTTCAGGGCTCCTTCAAGGCTCTCCCTGAATGGCTACGCCGCCCCCTTTTATCCCAGTTCTCTTCAATGCTCACAGCTGCAGCCCATCAAGGACAACCAGGACCTGTGGGGCAAAGCCTCTAGACAGATATTCCAATAGAATCCATTTCCTCTACTCTAGCCAGTAAGTACTACCCTACAAGTCCTCAGAACCCCAAAGGCCACCTTTCATCTGACACCCAGACCCTGGGGAAAGGACTTCTTTTTCCCATGGCAAATGGCCTCCCTTGGCAGCCACTCACCCTGGCAGAAAGTGGGAGCCTAGCTAGAATGATGCAATCGTTGCTGGATTTTTCCAAAAGAAAAGCTGCCAGCAACTAGGGCCCTGGAAGTACTTAGAGCCTCAAAGGCCACCTTGAACATATTCCTGAAACCCTGGGGAAAGGACTTCGTTTTTCCCATGGAAAATGGCCTTCATTTGTGGCCACTTGGCCTGGCAGGCAGGGCAGTGCCAAGCCAGGAATCTACAAACTCTGCTGGATCCTTCCAGAACGAAAGCTGCCAGCAACTAGGACCCTGCAAGTCCTTAGAGCCCCAGATGCCACCTGTCATCTGACACCCAGAGCCTGGGCCAATGACTTCGTTTTCCCCATGGAAAATGGCCTCCATTTCTGGCCACTCGCCCTGACCAAGAGGGTGGTGCCCAGCAAGAAATTTGCAAGCTTTGCTGGATTGCTCCAAATCTAAAGCTGCCACTTGTTGTTGTTCTATTTCTCTAGAGTCCCATCATGCTGTTCTCAGATTGCTAAAGTCCATACCTCCTCGGTGTGTTCTTATGGCTGCAGATCTTCACAGCACAGACGCTTTCTTCTGCATGCTGTTCTTTCCCAGTTCAGGGCTCCTTCAAGGCTCTCCCTGAATGGCTACGCCGCCCCCTTTTATCCCAGTTCTCTTCAATGCTCACAGCTGCAGCCCATCAAGGACAACCAGGACCTGTGGGGCAAAGCCTCTAGACAGATATTCAAATAGAATCCATTTCCTCTACTCTAGCCAGTAAGTACTACCCTACAAGTCCTCAGAACCCCAAAGGCCACCTTTCATCTGACACCCAGACCCTGGGGAAAGGACTTCTTTTTCCCATGGCAAATGGCCTCCCTTGGCAGCCACTCACCCTGGCAGAAAGTGGGAGCCTAGCTAGAATGATGCAATCGTTGCTGGATTTTTCCAAAAGAAAAGCTGGCAGCAACTAGGGCCTTGGAAGTACTTAGAGCCTCAAACGCCACCTTGAACATATTCCTGAGACCCTGGGGAAAGGACTTCTTTTTCCCATGGAAAATGGCCTTCATTTGTGGCCACTTGGCCTGGCAGGCAGGGCAGTGCCAATCCAGGAATATACAAACTATGCTGGATCCTTCCAGAACGAAAGCTGCCAGCAACTAGGACCCTGCAAGTCCTTAGAGCCCCAGATGCCACCTGTCATCTGACACCCAGAGCCTGGGCCAATGACTTCGTTTTCCCCATGGAAAATGGCCTCCATTTCTGGCCACTCGCCCTGACCAAGAGGGTGGTGCCCAGCAAGAAATTTGCAAGCTTTGCTGGATTGCTCCAAATCTAAAGCTGCCACTTGTTGTTGTTCTATTTCTCTAGAGTCCCATCATGCTGTTCTCAGCTTGCTAAAGTCCATACCTCCTCGGTGTGTTCTTATGGCTGCAGATCTTCACAGCACAGACGCTTTCTTCTGCATGCTGTTCTTTCCCAGTTCAGGGCTCCTTCAAGGCTCTCCCTGAATGGCTACGCCGCCCCCTTTTATCCCAGTTCTCTTCAATGCTCACAGCTGCAGCCCATCAAGGACAACCAGGACCTGTGGGGCAAAGCCTCTAGACAGATATTCCAATAGAATCCATTTCCTCTACTCTAGCCAGTAAGTACTACCCTACAAGTCCTCAGAACCCCAAAGGCCACCTTTCATCTGACACCCAGACCCTGGGGAAAGGACTTCTTTTTCCCATGGCAAATGGCCTCCCTTGGCAGCCACTCACCCTGGCAGAAAGTGGGAGCCTAGCTAGAATGATGCAATCGTTGCTGGATTTTTCCAAAAGAAAAGCTGGCAGCAACTAGGGCCTTGGAAGTACTTAGAGCCTCAAAGGCCACCTTGAACATATTCCTGAGACCCTGGGGAAAGGACTTCTTTTTCCCATGGAAAATGGCCTTCATTTGTGGCCACTTGGCCTGGCAGGCAGGGCAGTGCCAAGCCAGGAATCTACAAACTCTGCTGGATCCTTCCAGAACGAAAGCTGCCAGCAACTAGGACCCTGCAAGTCCTTAGAGCCCCAGATGCCACCTGTCATCTGACACCCAGAGCCTGGGCCAATGACTTCGTTTTCCCCATGGAAAATGGCCTCCATTTCTGGCCACTCGCCCTGACCAAGAGGGTGGTGCCCAGCAAGAAATTTGCAAGCTTTGCTGGATTGCTCCAAATCTAAAGCTGCCACTTGTTGTTGTTCTATTTCTCTAGAGTCCCATCATGCTGTTCTCAGCTTGCTAAAGTCCATACCTCCTCGGTGTGTTCTTATGGCTGCAGATCTTCACAGCACAGACGCTTTCTTCTGCATGCTGTTCTTTCCCAGTTCAGGGCTCCTTCAAGGCTCTCCCTGAATGGCTACGCCGCCCCCTTTTATCCCAGTTCTCTTCAATGCTCACAGCTGCAGCCCATCAAGGACAACCAGGACCTGTGGGGCAAAGCCTCTAGACAGATATTCCAATAGAATCCATTTCCTCTACTCTAGCCAGTAAGTACTACCCTACAAGTCCTCAGAACCCCAAAGGCCACCTTTCATCTGACACCCAGACCCTGGGGAAAGGACTTCTTTTTCCCATGGCAAATGGCCTCCCTTGGCAGCCACTCACCCTGGCAGAAAGTGGGAGCCTAGCTAGAATGATGCAATCGTTGCTGGATTTTTCCAAAAGAAAAGCTGGCAGCAACTAGGGCCTTGGAAGTACTTAGAGCCTCAAACGCCACCTTGAACATATTCCTGAGACCCTGGGGAAAGGACTTCTTTTTCCCATGGAAAATGGCCTTCATTTGTGGCCACTTGGCCTGGCAGGCAGGGCAGTGCCAATCCAGGAATATACAAACTATGCTGGATCCTTCCAGAACGAAAGCTGCCAGCAACTAGGACCCTGCAAGTCCTTAGAGCCCCAGATGCCACCTGTCATCTGACACCCAGAGCCTGGGCCAATGACTTCGTTTTCCCCATGGAAAATGGCCTCCATTTCTGGCCACTCGCCCTGACCAAGAGGGTGGTGCCCAGCAAGAAATTTGCAAGCTTTGCTGGATTGCTCCAAATCTAAAGCTGCCACTTGTTGTTGTTCTATTTCTCTAGAGTCCCATCATGCTGTTCTCAGCTTGCTAAAGTCCATACCTCCTCGGTGTGTTCTTATGGCTGCAGATCTTCACAGCACAGACGCTTTCTTCTGCATGCTGTTCTTTCCCAGTTCAGGGCTCCTTCAAGGCTCTCCCTGAATGGCTACGCCGCCCCCTTTTATCCCAGTTCTCTTCAATGCTCACAGCTGCAGCCCATCAAGGACAACCAGGACCTGTGGGGCAAAGCCTCTAGACAGATATTCAAATAGAATCCATTTCCTCTACTCTAGCCAGTAAGTACTACCCTACAAGTCCTCAGAACCCCAAAGGCCACCTTTCATCTGACACCCAGACCCTGGGGAAAGGACTTCTTTTTCCCATGGCAAATGGCCTCCCTTGGCAGCCACTCACCCTGGCAGAAAGTGGGAGCCTAGCTAGAATGATGCAATCGTTGCTGGATTTTTCCAAAAGAAAAGCTGGCAGCAACTAGGGCCCTGGAAGTACTTAGAGCCTCAAACGCCACCTTGAACATATTCCTGAGACCCTGGGGAAAGGACTTCTTTTTCCCATGGAAAATGGCCTTCATTTGTGGCCACTTGGCCTGGCAGGCAGGGCAGTGCCAAGCCAGGAATCTACAAACTCTGCTGGATCCTTCCAGAACGAAAGCTGCCAGCAACTAGGACCCTGCAAGTCCTTAGAGCCCCAGATGCCACCTGTCATCTGACACCCAGAGCCTGGGCCAATGACTTCGTTTTCCCCATGGAAAATGGCCTCCATTTCTGGCCACTCGCCCTGACCAAGAGGGTGGTGCCCAGCAAGAAATTTGCAAGCTTTGCTGGATTGCTCCAAATCTAAAGCTGCCACTTGTTGTTGTTCTATTTCTCTAGAGTCCCATCATGCTGTTCTCAGATTGCTAAAGTCCATACCTCCTCGGTGTGTTCTTATGGCTGCAGATCTTCACAGCACAGACGCTTTCTTCTGCATGCTGTTCTTTCCCAGTTCAGGGCTCCTTCAAGGCTCTCCCTGAATGGCTACGCCGCCCCCTTTTATCCCAGTTCTCTTCAATGCTCACAGCTGCAGCCCATCAAGGACAACCAGGACCTGTGGGGCAAAGCCTCTAGACAGATATTCAAATAGAATCCATTTCCTCTACTCTAGCCAGTAAGTACTACCCTACAAGTCCTCAGAACCCCAAAGGCCACCTTTCATCTGACACCCAGACCCTGGGGAAAGGACTTCTTTTTCCCATGGCAAATGGCCTCCCTTGGCAGCCACTCACCCAGGCAGAAAGTGGGAGCCTAGCTAGAATGATGCAATCGTTGCTGGATTTTTCCAAAAGAAAAGCTGGCAGCAACTAGGGCCCTGGAAGTACTTAGAGCCTCAAACGCCACCTTGAACATATTCCTGAGACCCTGGGGAAAGGACTTCTTTTTCCCATGGAAAATGGCCTTCATTTGTGGCCACTTGGCCGGGCAGGCAGGGCAGTGCCAATCCAGGAATATACAAACTATGCTGGATCCTTCCAGAACGAAAGCTGCCAGCAACTAGGACCCTGCAAGTCCTTAGAGCCCCAGATGCCACCTGTCATCTGACACCCAGAGCCTGGGCCAATGACTTCGTTTTCCCCATGGAAAATGGCCTCCATTTCTGGCCACTCGCCCTGACCAAGAGGGTGGTGCCCAGCAAGAAATTTGCAAGCTTTGCTGGATTGCTCCAAATCTAAAGCTGCCACTTGTTGTTGTTCTATTTCTCTAGAGTCCCATCATGCTGTTCTCAGCTTGCTAAAGTCCATACCTCCTCGGTGTGTTCTTATGGCTGCAGATCTTCACAGCACAGACGCTTTCTTCTGCATGCTGTTCTTTCCCAGTTCAGGGCTCCTTCAAGGCTCTCCCTGAATGGCTACGCCGCCCCCTTTTATCCCAGTTCTCTTCAATGCTCACAGCTGCAGCCCATCAAGGACAACCAGGACCTGTGGGGCAAAGCCTCTAGACAGATATTCAAATAGAATCCATTTCCTCTACTCTAGCCAGTAAGTACTACCCTACAAGTCCTCAGAACCCCAAAGGCCACCTTTCATCTGACACCCAGACCCTGGGGAAAGGACTTCTTTTTCCCATGGCAAATGGCCTCCCTTGGCAGCCACTCACCCTGGCAGAAAGTGGGAGCCTAGCTAGAATGATGCAATCGTTGCTGGATTTTTCCAAAAGAAAAGCTGGCAGCAACTAGGGCCCTGGAAGTACTTAGAGCCTCAAACGCCACCTTGAACATATTCCTGAGACCCTGGGGAAAGGACATCTTTTTCCCATGGAAAATGGCCTTCATTTGTGGCCACTTGGCCTGGCAGGCAGGGCAGTGCCAAGCCAGGAATCTACAAACTCTGCTGGATCCTTCCAGAACGAAAGCTGCCAGCAACTAGGACCCTGCAAGTCCTTAGAGCCCCAGATGCCACCTGTCATCTGACACCCAGAGCCTGGGCCAATGACTTCGTTTTCCCCATGGAAAATGGCCTCCATTTCTGGCCACTCGCCCTGACCAAGAGGGTGGTGCCCAGCAAGAAATTTGCAAGCTTTGCTGGATTGCTCCAAATCTAAAGCTGCCACTTGTTGTTGTTCTATTTCTCTAGAGTCCCATCATGCTGTTCTCAGATTGCTAAAGTCCATACCTCCTCGGTGTGTTCTTATGGCTGCAGATCTTCACAGCACAGACGCTTTCTTCTGCATGCTGTTCTTTCCCAGTTCAGGGCTCCTTCAAGGCTCTCCCTGAATGGCTACGCCGCCCCCTTTTATCCCAGTTCTCTTCAATGCTCACAGCTGCAGCCCATCAAGGACAACCAGGACCTGTGGGGCAAAGCCTCTAGACAGATATTCAAATAGAATCCATTTCCTCTACTCTAGCCAGTAAGTACTACCCTACAAGTCCTCAGAACCCCAAAGGCCACCTTTCATCTGACACCCAGACCCTGGGGAAAGGACTTCTTTTTCCCATGGCAAATGGCCTCCCTTGGCAGCCACTCACCCAGGCAGAAAGTGGGAGCCTAGCTAGAATGATGCAATCGTTGCTGGATTTTTCCAAAAGAAAAGCTGGCAGCAACTAGGGCCCTGGAAGTACTTAGAGCCTCAAACGCCACCTTGAACATATTCCTGAGACCCTGGGGAAAGGACTTCTTTTTCCCATGGAAAATGGCCTTCATTTGTGGCCACTTGGCCTGGCAGGCAGGGCAGTGCCAATCCAGGAATATACAAACTATGCTGGATCCTTCCAGAACGAAAGCTGCCAGCAACTAGGACCCTGCAAGTCCTTAGAGCCCCAGATGCCACCTGTCATCTGACACCCAGAGCCTGGGCCAATGACTTTGTTTTCCCCATGGAAAATGGCCTCCATTTCTGGCCACTCGCCCTGACCAAGAGGGTGGTGCCCAGCAAGAAATTTGCAAGCTTTGCTGGATTGCTCCAAATCTAAAGCTGCCACTTGTTGTTGTTCTATTTCTCTAGAGTCCCATCATGCTGTTCTCAGATTGCTAAAGTCCATACCTCCTCGGTGTGTTCTTATGGCTGCAGATCTTCACAGCACAGACGCTTTCTTCTGCATGCTGTTCTTTCCCAGTTCAGGGCTCCTTCAAGGCTCTCCCTGAATGGCTACGCCGCCCCCTTTTATCCCAGTTCTCTTCAATGCTCACAGCTGCAGCCCATCAAGGACAACCAGGACCTGTGGGGCAAAGCCTCTAGACAGATATTCAAATAGAATCCATTTCCTCTACTCTAGCCAGTAAGTACTACCCTACAAGTCCTCAGAACCCCAAAGGCCACCTTTCATCTGACACCCAGACCCTGGGGAAAGGACTTCTTTTTCCCATGGCAAATGGCCTCCCTTGGCAGCCACTCACCCTGGCAGAAAGTGGGAGCCTAGCTAGAATGATGCAATCGTTGCTGGATTTTTCCAAAAGAAAAGCTGGCAGCAACTAGGGCCCTGGAAGTACTTAGAGCCTCAAACGCCACCTTGAACATATTCCTGAGACCCTGGGGAAAGGACTTCTTTTTCCCATGGAAAATGGCCTTCATTTGTGGCCACTTGGCCGGGCAGGCAGGGCAGTGCCAATCCAGGAATCTACAAACTCTGCTGGATCCTTCCAGAACGAAAGCTGCCAGCAACTAGGACCCTGCAAGTCCTTAGAGCCCCAGATGCCACCTGTCATCTGACACCCAGAGCCTGGGCCAATGACTTCGTTTTCCCCATGGAAAATGGCCTCCATTTCTGGCCACTCGCCCTGACCAAGAGGGTGGTGCCCAGCAAGAAATTTGCAAGCTTTGCTGGATTGCTCCAAATCTAAAGCTGCCACTTGTTGTTGTTCTATTTCTCTAGAGTCCCATCATGCTGTTCTCAGATTGCTAAAGTCCATACCTCCTCGGTGTGTTCTTATGGCTGCAGATCTTCACAGCACAGACGCTTTCTTCTGCATGCTGTTCTTTCCCAGTTCAGGGCTCCTTCAAGGCTCTCCCTGAATGGCTACGCCGCCCCCTTTTATCCCAGTTCTCTTCAATGCTCACAGCTGCAGCCCATCAAGGACAACCAGGACCTGTGGGGCAAAGCCTCTAGACAGATATTCAAATAGAATCCATTTCCTCTACTCTAGCCAGTAAGTAGTACCCTACAAGTCCTCAGAACCCCAAAGGCCACCTTTCATCTGACACCCAGACCCTGGGGAAAGGACTACTTTTTCCCATGGCAAATGGCCTCCCTTGGCAGCCACTCACCCAGGCAGAAAGTGGGAGCCTAGCTAGAATGATGCAATCGTTGCTGGATTTTTCCAAAAGAAAAGCTGGCAGCAACTAGGGCCCTGGAAGTACTTAGAGCCTCAAACGCCACCTTGAACATATTCCTGAGACCCTGGGGAAAGGACTTCGTTTTTCCCATGGAAAATGGCCTTCATTTGTGGCCACTTGGCCTGGCAGGCAGGGCAGTGCCAAGCCAGGAATCTACAAACTCTGCTGGATCCTTCCAGAACGAAAGCTGCCAGCAACTAGGACCCTGCAAGTCCTTAGAGCCCCAGATGCCACCTGTCATCTGACACCCAGAGCCTGGGCCAATGACTTCGTTTTCCCCATGGAAAATGGCCTCCATTTCTGGCCACTCGCCCTGACCAAGAGGGTGGTGCCCAGCAAGAAATTTGCAAGCTTTGCTGGATTGCTCCAAATCTAAAGCTGCCACTTGTTGTTGTTCTATTTCTCTAGAGTCCCATCATGCTGTTCTCAGATTGCTAAAGTCCATACCTCCTCGGTGTGTTCTTATGGCTGCAGATCTTCACAGCACAGACGCTTTCTTCTGCATGCTGTTCTTTCCCAGTTCAGGGCTCCTTCAAGGCTCTCCCTGAATGGCTACGCCGCCCCCTTTTATCCCAGTTCTCTTCAATGCTCACAGCTGCAGCCCATCAAGGACAACCAGGACCTGTGGGGCAAAGCCTCTAGACAGATATTCAAATAGAATCCATTTCCTCTACTCTAGCCAGTAAGTACTACCCTACAAGTCCTCAGAACCCCAAAGGCCACCTTTCATCTGACACCCAGACCCTGGGGAAAGGACTTCTTTTTCCCATGGCAAATGGCCTCCCTTGGCAGCCACTCACCCAGGCAGAAAGTGGGAGCCTAGCTAGAATGATGCAATCGTTGCTGGATTTTTCCAAAAGAAAAGCTGGCAGCAACTAGGGCCCTGGAAGTACTTAGAGCCTCAAACGCCACCTTGAACATATTCCTGAGACCCTGGGGAAAGGACTTCTTTTTCCCATGGAAAATGGCCTTCATTTGTGGCCACTTGGCCGGGCAGGCAGGGCAGTGCCAATCCAGGAATATACAAACTATGCTGGATCCTTCCAGAACGAAAGCTGCCAGCAACTAGGACCCTGCAAGTCCTTAGAGCCCCAGATGCCACCTGTCATCTGACACCCAGAGCCTGGGCCAATGACTTCGTTTTCCCCATGGAAAATGGCCTCCATTTCTGGCCACTCGCCCTGACCAAGAGGGTGGTGCCCAGCAAGAAATTTGCAAGCTTTGCTGGATTGCTCCAAATCTAAAGCTGCCACTTGTTGTTGTTCTATTTCTCTAGAGTCCCATCATGCTGTTCTCAGATTGCTAAAGTCCATACCTCCTCGGTGTGTTCTTATGGCTGCAGATCTTCACAGCACAGACGCTTTCTTCTGCATGCTGTTCTTTCCCAGTTCAGGGCTCCTTCAAGGCTCTCCCTGAATGGCTACGCCGCCCCCTTTTATCCCAGTTCTCTTCAATGCTCACAGCTGCAGCCCATCAAGGACAACCAGGACCTGTGGGGCAAAGCCTCTAGACAGATATTCAAATAGAATCCATTTCCTCTACTCTAGCCAGTAAGTACTACCCTACAAGTCCTCAGAACCCCAAAGGCCACCTTTCATCTGACACCCAGACCCTGGGGAAAGGACTTCTTTTTCCCATGGCAAATGGCCTCCCTTGGCAGCCACTCACCCAGGCAGAAAGTGGGAGCCTAGCTAGAATGATGCAATCGTTGCTGGATTTTTCCAAAAGAAAAGCTGGCAGCAACTAGGGCCCTGGAAGTACTTAGAGCCTCAAACGCCACCTTGAACATATTCCTGAGACCCTGGGGAAAGGACATCTTTTTCCCATGGAAAATGGCCTTCATTTGTGGCCACTTGGCCTGGCAGGCAGGGCAGTGCCAAGCCAGGAATCTACAAACTCTGCTGGATCCTTCCAGAACGAAAGCTGCCAGCAACTAGGACCCTGCAAGTCCTTAGAGCCCCAGATGCCACCTGTCATCTGACACCCAGAGCCTGGGCCAATGACTTCGTTTTCCCCATGGAAAATGGCCTCCATTTCTGGCCACTCGCCCTGACCAAGAGGGTGGTGCCCAGCAAGAAATTTGCAAGCTTTGCTGGATTGCTCCAAATCTAAAGCTGCCACTTGTTGTTGTTCTATTTCTCTAGAGTCCCATCATGCTGTTCTCAGCTTGCTAAAGTCCATACCTCCTCGGTGTGTTCTTATGGCTGCAGATCTTCACAGCACAGACGCTTTCTTCTGCATGCTGTTCTTTCCCAGTTCAGGGCTCCTTCAAGGCTCTCCCTGAATGGCTACGCCGCCCCCTTTTATCCCAGTTCTCTTCAATGCTCACAGCTGCAGCCCATCAAGGACAACCAGGACCTGTGGGGCAAAGCCTCTAGACAGATATTCAAATAGAATCCATTTCCTCTACTCTAGCCAGTAAGTACTACCCTACAAGTCCTCAGAACCCCAAAGGCCACCTTTCATCTGACACCCAGACCCTGGGGAAAGGACTTCTTTTTCCCATGGCAAATGGCCTCCCTTGGCAGCCACTCACCCTGGCAGAAAGTGGGAGCCTAGCTAGAATGATGCAATCGTTGCTGGATTTTTCCAAAAGAAAAGCTGGCAGCAACTAGGGCCTTGGAAGTACTTAGAGCCTCAAAGGCCACCTTGAACATATTCCTGAGACCCTGGGGAAAGGACTTCTTTTTCCCATGGAAAATGGCCTTCATTTGTGGCCACTTGGCCTGGCAGGCAGGGCAGTGCCAAGCCAGGAATCTACAAACTCTGCTGGATCCTTCCAGAACGAAAGCTGCCAGCAACTAGGACCCTGCAAGTCCTTAGAGCCCCAGATGCCACCTGTCATCTGACACCCAGAGCCTGGGCCAATGACTTCGTTTTCCCCATGGAAAATGGCCTCCATTTCTGGCCACTCGCCCTGACCAAGAGGGTGGTGCCCAGCAAGAAATTTGCAAGCTTTGCTGGATTGCTCCAAATCTAAAGCTGCCACTTGTTGTTGTTCTATTTCTCTAGAGTCCCATCATGCTGTTCTCAGCTTGCTAAAGTCCATACCTCCTCGGTGTGTTCTTATGGCTGCAGATCTTCACAGCACAGACGCTTTCTTCTGCATGCTGTTCTTTCCCAGTTCAGGGCTCCTTCAAGGCTCTCCCTGAATGGCTACGCCGCCCCCTTTTATCCCAGTTCTCTTCAATGCTCACAGCTGCAGCCCATCAAGGACAACCAGGACCTGTGGGGCAAAGCCTCTAGACAGATATTCCAATAGAATCCATTTCCTCTACTCTAGCCAGTAAGTACTACCCTACAAGTCCTCAGAACCCCAAAGGCCACCTTTCATCTGACACCCAGACCCTGGGGAAAGGACTTCTTTTTCCCATGGCAAATGGCCTCCCTTGGCAGCCACTCACCCTGGCAGAAAGTGGGAGCCTAGCTAGAATGATGCAATCGTTGCTGGATTTTTCCAAAAGAAAAGCTGGCAGCAACTAGGGCCCTGGAAGTACTTAGAGCCTCAAACGCCACCTTGAACATATTACTGAGACCCTGGGGAAAGGACTTCTTTTTCCCATGGAAAATGGCCTTCATTTGTGGCCACTTGGCCTGGCAGGCAGGGCAGTGCCAATCCAGGAATATACAAACTATGCTGGATCCTTCCAGAACGAAAGCTGCCAGCAACTAGGACCCTGCAAGTCCTTAGAGCCCCAGATGCCACCTGTCATCTGACACCCAGAGCCTGGGCCAATGACTTCGTTTTCCCCATGGAAAATGGCCTCCATTTCTGGCCACTCGCCCTGACCAAGAGGGTGGTGCCCAGCAAGAAATTTGCAAGCTTTGCTGGATTGCTCCAAATCTAAAGCTGCCACTTGTTGTTGTTCTATTTCTCTAGAGTCCCATCATGCTGTTCTCAGATTGCTAAAGTCCATACCTCCTTGGTGTGTTCTTATGGCTGCAGATCTTCACAGCACAGACGCTTTCTTCTGCATGCTGTTCTTTCCCAGTTCAGGGCTCCTTCAAGGCTCTCCCTGAATGGCTAAGCCGCCCCCTTTTATCCCAGTTCTCTTCAATGCTCACAGCTGCAGCCCATCAAGGACAACCAGGACCTGTGGGGCAAAGCCTCTAGACAGATATTCAAATAGAATCCATTTCCTCTACTCTAGCCAGTAAGTAGTACCCTACAAGTCCTCAGAACCCCAAAGGCCACCTTTCATCTGACACCCAGACCCTGGGGAAAGGACTTCTTTTTCCCATGGCAAATGGCCTCCCTTGGCAGCCACTCACCCAGGCAGAAAGTGGGAGCCTAGCTAGAATGATGCAATCGTTGCTGGATTTTTCCAAAAGAAAAGCTGGCAGCAACTAGGGCCCTGGAAGTACTTAGAGCCTCAAACGCCACCTTGAACATATTCCTGAGACCCTGGGGAAAGGACATCTTTTTCCCATGGAAAATGGCCTTCATTTGTGGCCACTTGGCCTGGCAGGCAGGGCAGTGCCAAGCCAGGAATCTACAAACTCTGCTGGATCCTTCCAGAACGAAAGCTGCCAGCAACTAGGACCCTGCAAGTCCTTAGAGCCCCAGATGCCACCTGTCATCTGACACCCAGAGCCTGGGCCAATGACTTCGTTTTCCCCATGGAAAATGGCCTCCATTTCTGGCCACTCGCCCTGACCAAGAGGGTGGTGCCCAGCAAGAAATTTGCAAGCTTTGCTGGATTGCTCCAAATCTAAAGCTGCCACTTGTTGTTGTTCTATTTCTCTAGAGTCCCATCATGCTGTTCTCAGATTGCTAAAGTCCATACCTCCTCGGTGTGTTCTTATGGCTGCAGATCTTCACAGCACAGACGCTTTCTTCTGCATGCTGTTCTTTCCCAGTTCAGGGCTCCTTCAAGGCTCTCCCTGAATGGCTACGCCGCCCCCTTTTATCCCAGTTCTCTTCAATGCTCACAGCTGCAGCCCATCAAGGACAACCAGGACCTGTGGGGCAAAGCCTCTAGACAGATATTCAAATAGAATCCATTTCCTCTACTCTAGCCAGTAAGTACTACCCTACAAGTCCTCAGAACCCCAAAGGCCACCTTTCATCTGACACCCAGACCCTGGGGAAAGGACTTCTTTTTCCCATGGCAAATGGCCTCCCTTGGCAGCCACTCACCCTGGCAGAAAGTGGGAGCCTAGCTAGAATGATGCAATCGTTGCTGGATTTTTCCAAAAGAAAAGCTGGCAGCAACTAGGGCCCTGGAAGTACTTAGAGCCTCAAACGCCACCTTGAACATATTACTGAGACCCTGGGGAAAGGACTTCTTTTTCCCATGGAAAATGGCCTTCATTTGTGGCCACTTGGCCGGGCAGGCAGGGCAGTGCCAATCCAGGAATATACAAACTATGCTGGATCCTTCCAGAACGAAAGCTGCCAGCAACTAGGACCCTGCAAGTCCTTAGAGCCCCAGATGCCACCTGTCATCTGACACCCAGAGCCTGGGCCAATGACTTCGTTTTCCCCATGGAAAATGGCCTCCATTTCTGGCCACTCGCCCTGACCAAGAGGGTGGTGCCCAGCAAGAAATTTGCAAGCTTTGCTGGATTGCTCCAAATCGAAAGCTGCCACTTGTTGTTGTTCTATTTCTCTAGAGTCCCATCATGCTGTTCTCAGATTGCTAAAGTCCATACCTCCTCGGTGTGTTCTTATGGCTGCAGATCTTCACAGCACAGACGCTTTCTTCTGCATGCTGTTCTTTCCCAGTTCAGGGCTCCTTCAAGGCTCTCCCTGAATGGCTACGCCGCCCCCTTTTATCCCAGTTCTCTTCAATGCTCACAGCTGCAGCCCATCAAGGACAACCAGGACCTGTGGGGCAAAGCCTCTAGACAGATATTCAAATAGAATCCATTTCCTCTACTCTAGCCAGTAAGTACTACCCTACAAGTCCTCAGAACCCCAAAGGCCACCTTTCATCTGACACCCAGACCCTGGGGAAAGGACTTCTTTTTCCCATGGCAAATGGCCTCCCTTGGCAGCCACTCACCCAGGCAGAAAGTGGGAGCCTAGCTAGAATGATGCAATCGTTGCTGGATTTTTCCAAAAGAAAAGCTGGCAGCAAGTAGGGCCCTGGAAGTACTTAGAGCCTCAAACGCCACCTTGAACATATTCCTGAGACCCTGGGGAAAGGACATCTTTTTCCCATGGAAAATGGCCTTCATTTGTGGCCACTTGGCCTGGCAGGCAGGGCAGTGCCAAGCCAGGAATCTACAAACTCTGCTGGATCCTTCCAAAACTAAAGCTGCCAGCAACTAGGACCCTGCAAGTCCTTAGAGCCCCAGATGCCACCTGTCATCTGACACCCAGAGCCTGGGCCAATGACTTCGTTTTCCCCATGGAAAATGGCCTCCATTTCTGGCCACTCGCCCTGACCAAGAGGGTGGTGCCCAGCAAGAAATTTGCAAGCTTTGCTGGATTGCTCCAAATCTAAAGCTGCCACTTGTTGTTGTTCTATTTCTCTAGAGTCCCATCATGCTGTTCTCAGCTTGCTAAAGTCCATACCTCCTCGGTGTGTTCTTATGGCTGCAGATCTTCACAGCACAGACGCTTTCTTCTGCATGCTGTTCTTTCCCAGTTCAGGGCTCCTTCAAGGCTCTCCCTGAATGGCTACGCCGCCCCCTTTTATCCCAGTTCTCTTCAATGCTCACAGCTGCAGCCCATCAAGGACAACCAGGACCTGTGGGGCAAAGCCTCTAGACAGATATTCCAATAGAATCCATTTCCTCTACTCTAGCCAGTAAGTACTACCCTACAAGTCCTCAGAACCCCAAAGGCCACCTTTCATCTGACACCCAGACCCTGGGGAAAGGACTTCTTTTTCCCATGGCAAATGGCCTCCCTTGGCAGCCACTCACCCAGGCAGAAAGTGGGAGCCTAGCTAGAATGATGCAATCGTTGCTGGATTTTTCCAAAAGAAAAGCTGGCAGCAACTAGGGCCCTGGAAGTACTTAGAGCCTCAAACGCCACCTTGAACATATTCCTGAAACCCTGGGGAAAGGACTTCGTTTTTCCCATGGAAAATGGCCTTCATTTGTGGCCACTTGGCCTGGCAGGCAGGGCAGTGCCAAGCCAGGAATCTACAAACTCTGCTGGATCCTTCCAGAACGAAAGCTGCCAGCAACTAGGACCCTGCAAGTCCTTAGAGCCCCAGATGCCACCTGTCATCTGACACCCAGAGCCTGGGCCAATGACTTCGTTTTCCCCATGGAAAATGGCCTCCATTTCTGGCCACTCGCCCTGACCAAGAGGGTGGTGCCCAGCAAGAAATTTGCAAGCTTTGCTGGATTGCTCCAAATCTAAAGCTGCCACTTGTTGTTGTTCTATTTCTCTAGAGTCCCATCATGCTGTTCTCAGATTGCTAAAGTCCATACCTCCTCGGTGTGTTCTTATGGCTGCAGATCTTCACAGCACAGACGCTTTCTTCTGCATGCTGTTCTTTCCCAGTTCAGGGCTCCTTCAAGGCTCTCCCTGAATGGCTACGCCGCCCCCTTTTATCCCAGTTCTCTTCAATGCTCACAGCTGCAGCCCATCAAGGACAACCAGGACCTGTGGGGCAAAGCCTCTAGACAGATATTCAAATAGAATCCATTTCCTCTACTCTAGCCAGTAAGTACTACCCTACAAGTCCTCAGAACCCCAAAGGCCACCTTTCATCTGACACCCAGACCCTGGGGAAAGGACTTCTTTTTCCCATGGCAAATGGCCTCCCTTGGCAGCCACTCACCCTGGCAGAAAGTGGGAGCCTAGCTAGAATGATGCAATCGTTGCTGGATTTTTCCAAAAGAAAAGCTGGCAGCAACTAGGGCCTTGGAAGTACTTAGAGCCTCAAACGCCACCTTGAACATATTCCTGAGACCCTGGGGAAAGGACTTCTTTTTCCCATGGAAAATGGCCTTCATTTGTGGCCACTTGGCCTGGCAGGCAGGGCAGTGCCAATCCAGGAATATACAAACTATGCTGGATCCTTCCAGAACGAAAGCTGCCAGCAACTAGGACCCTGCAAGTCCTTAGAGCCCCAGATGCCACCTGTCATCTGACACCCAGAGCCTGGGCCAATGACTTCGTTTTCCCCATGGAAAATGGCCTCCATTTCTGGCCACTCGCCCTGACCAAGAGGGTGGTGCCCAGCAAGAAATTTGCAAGCTTTGCTGGATTGCTCCAAATCTAAAGCTGCCACTTGTTGTTGTTCTATTTCTCTAGAGTCCCATCATGCTGTTCTCAGCTTGCTAAAGTCCATACCTCCTCGGTGTGTTCTTATGGCTGCAGATCTTCACAGCGCAGACGCTTTCTTCTGCATGCTGTTCTTTCCCAGTTCAGGGCTCCTTCAAGGCTCTCCCTGAATGGCTACGCCGCCCCCTTTTATCCCAGTTCTCTTCAATGCTCACAGCTGCAGCCCATCAAGGACAACCAGGACCTGTGGGGCAAAGCCTCTAGACAGATATTCAAATAGAATCCATTTCCTCTACTCTAGCCAGTAAGTACTACCCTACAAGTCCTCAGAACCCCAAAGGCCACCTTTCATCTGACACCCAGACCCTGGGGAAAGGACTTCTTTTTCCCATGGCAAATGGCCTCCCTTGGCAGCCACTCACCCTGGCAGAAAGTGGGAGCCTAGCTAGAATGATGCAATCGTTGCTGGATTTTTCCAAAAGAAAAGCTGGCAGCAACTAGGGCCTTGGAAGTACTTAGAGCCTCAAAGGCCACCTTGAACATATTCCTGAGACCCTGGGGAAAGGACTTCTTTTTCCCATGGAAAATGGCCTTCATTTGTGGCCACTTGGCCTGGCAGGCAGGGCAGTGCCAAGCCAGGAATCTACAAACTCTGCTGGATCCTTCCAGAACGAAAGCTGCCAGCAACTAGGACCCTGCAAGTCCTTAGAGCCCCAGATGCCACCTGTCATCTGACACCCAGAGCCTGGGCCAATGACTTCGTTTTCCCCATGGAAAATGGCCTCCATTTCTGGCCACTCGCCCTGACCAAGAGGGTGGTGCCCAGCAAGAAATTTGCAAGCTTTGCTGGATTGCTCCAAATCTAAAGCTGCCACTTGTTGTTGTTCTATTTCTCTAGAGTCCCATCATGCTGTTCTCAGCTTGCTAAAGTCCATACCTCCTCGGTGTGTTCTTATGGCTGCAGATCTTCACAGCACAGACGCTTTCTTCTGCATGCTGTTCTTTCCCAGTTCAGGGCTCCTTCAAGGCTCTCCCTGAATGGCTACGCCGCCCCCTTTTATCCCAGTTCTCTTCAATGCTCACAGCTGCAGCCCATCAAGGACAACCAGGACCTGTGGGGCAAAGCCTCTAGACAGATATTCAAATAGAATCCATTTCCTCTACTCTAGCCAGTAAGTAGTACCCTACAAGTCCTCAGAACCCCAAAGGCCACCTTTCATCTGACACCCAGACCCTGGGGAAAGGACTTCTTTTTCCCATGGCAAATGGCCTCCCTTGGCAGCCACTCACCCAGGCAGAAAGTGGGAGCCTAGCTAGAATGATGCAATCGTTGCTGGATTTTTCCAAAAGAAAAGCTGGCAGCAACTAGGGCCCTGGAAGTACTTAGAGCCTCAAACGCCACCTTGAACATATTCCTGAGACCCTGGGGAAAGGACATCTTTTTCCCATGGAAAATGGCCTTCATTTGTGGCCACTTGGCCTGGCAGGCAGGGCAGTGCCAAGCCAGGAATCTACAAACTCTGCTGGATCCTTCCAGAACGAAAGCTGCCAGCAACTAGGACCCTGCAAGTCCTTAGAGCCCCAGATGCCACCTGTCATCTGACACCCAGAGCCTGGGCCAATGACTTCGTTTTCCCCATGGAAAATGGCCTCCATTTCTGGCCACTCGCCCTGACCAAGAGGGTGGTGCCCAGCAAGAAATTTGCAAGCTTTGCTGGATTGCTCCAAATCTAAAGCTGCCACTTGTTGTTGTTCTATTTCTCTAGAGTCCCATCATGCTGTTCTCAGATTGCTAAAGTCCATACCTCCTCGGTGTGTTCTTATGGCTGCAGATCTTCACAGCACAGACGCTTTCTTCTGCATGCTGTTCTTTCCCAGTTCAGGGCTCCTTCAAGGCTCTCCCTGAATGGCTACGCCGCCCCCTTTTATCCCAGTTCTCTTCAATGCTCACAGCTGCAGCCCATCAAGGACAACCAGGACCTGTGGGGCAAAGCCTCTAGACAGATATTCAAATAGAATCCATTTCCTCTACTCTAGCCAGTAAGTACTACCCTACAAGTCCTCAGAACCCCAAAGGCCACCTTTCATCTGACACCCAGACCCTGGGGAAAGGACTTCTTTTTCCCATGGCAAATGGCCTCCCTTGGCAGCCACTCACCCTGGCAGAAAGTGGGAGCCTAGCTAGAATGATGCAATCGTTGCTGGATTTTTCCAAAAGAAAAGCTGGCAGCAACTAGGGCCTTGGAAGTACTTAGAGCCTCAAAGGCCACCTTGAACATATTCCTGAGACCCTGGGGAAAGGACTTCTTTTTCCCATGGAAAATGGCCTTCATTTGTGGCCACTTGGCCTGGCAGGCAGGGCAGTGCCAATCCAGGAATATACAAACTATGCTGGATCCTTCCAGAACGAAAGCTGCCAGCAACTAGGACCCTGCAAGTCCTTAGAGCCCCAGATGCCACCTGTCATCTGACACCCAGAGCCTGGGCCAATGACTTCGTTTTCCCCATGGAAAATGGCCTCCATTTCTGGCCACTCGCCCTGACCAAGAGGGTGGTGCCCAGCAAGAAATTTGCAAGCTTTGCTGGATTGCTCCAAATCGAAAGCTGCCACTTGTTGTTGTTCTATTTCTCTAGAGTCCCATCATGCTGTTCTCAGCTTGCTAAAGTCCATACCTCCTCGGTGTGTTCTTATGGCTGCAGATCTTCACAGCACAGACGCTTTCTTCTGCATGCTGTTCTTTCCCAGTTCAGGGCTCCTTCAAGGCTCTCCCTGAATGGCTACGCCGCCCCCTTTTATCCCAGTTCTCTTCAATGCTCACAGCTGCAGCCCATCAAGGACAACCAGGACCTGTGGGGCAAAGCCTCTAGACAGATATTCAAATAGAATCCATTTCCTCTACTCTAGCCAGTAAGTACTACCCTACAAGTCCTCAGAACCCCAAAGGCCACCTTTCATCTGACACCCAGACCCTGGGGAAAGGACTTCTTTTTCCCATGGCAAATGGCCTCCCTTGGCAGCCACTCACCCTGGCAGAAAGTGGGAGCCTAGCTAGAATGATGCAATCGTTGCTGGATTTTTCCAAAAGAAAAGCTGGCAGCAACTAGGGCCCTGGAAGTACTTAGAGCCTCAAACGCCACCTTGAACATATTCCTGAGACCCTGGGGAAAGGACTTCTTTTTCCCATGGAAAATGGCCTTCATTTGTGGCCACTTGGCCTGGCAGGCAGGGCAGTGCCAAGCCAGGAATCTACAAACTCTGCTGGATCCTTCCAGAACGAAAGCTGCCAGCAACTAGGACCCTGCAAGTCCTTAGAGCCCCAGATGCCACCTGTCATCTGACACCCAGAGCCTGGGCCAATGACTTCGTTTTCCCCATGGAAAATGGCCTCCATTTCTGGCCACTCGCCCTGACCAACAGGGTGGTGCCCAGCAAGAAATTTGCAAGCTTTGCTGGATTGCTCCAAATCGAAAGCTGCCACTTGTTGTTGTTCTATTTCTCTAGAGTCCCATCATGCTGTTCTCAGATTGCTAAAGTCCATACCTCCTCGGTGTGTTCTTATGGCTGCAGATCTTCACAGCACAGACGCTTTCTTCTGCATGCTGTTCTTTCCCAGTTCAGGGCTCCTTCAAGGCTCTCCCTGAATGGCTACGCCGCCCCCTTTTATCCCAGTTCTCTTCAATGCTCACAGCTGCAGCCCATCAAGGACAACCAGGACCTGTGGGGCAAAGCCTCTAGACAGATATTCAAATAGAATCCATTTCCTCTACTCTAGCCAGTAAGTACTACCCTACAAGTCCTCAGAACCCCAAAGGCCACCTTTCATCTGACACCCAGACCCTGGGGAAAGGACTTCTTTTTCCCATGGCAAATGGCCTCCCTTGGCAGCCACTCACCCAGGCAGAAAGTGGGAGCCTAGCTAGAATGATGCAATCGTTGCTGGATTTTTCCAAAAGAAAAGCTGGCAGCAACTAGGGCCCTGGAAGTACTTAGAGCCTCAAACGCCACCTTGAACATATTCCTGAGACCCTGGGGAAAGGACTTCTTTTTCCCATGGAAAATGGCCTTCATTTGTGGCCACTTGGCCGGGCAGGCAGGGCAGTGCCAATCCAGGAATATACAAACTATGCTGGATCCTTCCAGAACGAAAGCTGCCAGCAACTAGGACCCTGCAAGTCCTTAGAGCCCCAGATGCCACCTGTCATCTGACACCCAGAGCCTGGGCCAATGACTTCGTTTTCCCCATGGAAAATGGCCTCCATTTCTGGCCACTCGCCCTGACCAAGAGGGTGGTGCCCAGCAAGAAATTTGCAAGCTTTGCTGGATTGCTCCAAATCTAAAGCTGCCACTTGTTGTTGTTCTATTTCTCTAGAGTCCCATCATGCTGTTCTCAGATTGCTAAAGTCCATACCTCCTCGGTGTGTTCTTATGGCTGCAGATCTTCACAGCACAGACGCTTTCTTCTGCATGCTGTTCTTTCCCAGTTCAGGGCTCCTTCAAGGCTCTCCCTGAATGGCTACGCCGCCCCCTTTTATCCCAGTTCTCTTCAATGCTCACAGCTGCAGCCCATCAAGGACAACCAGGACCTGTGGGGCAAAGCCTCTAGACAGATATTCAAATAGAATCCATTTCCTCTACTCTAGCCAGTAAGTACTACCCTACAAGTCCTCAGAACCCCAAAGGCCACCTTTCATCTGACACCCAGACCCTGGGGAAAGGACTTCTTTTTCCCATGGCAAATGGCCTCCCTTGGCAGCCACTCACCCTGGCAGAAAGTGGGAGCCTAGCTAGAATGATGCAATCGTTGCTGGATTTTTCCAAAAGAAAAGCTGGCAGCAACTAGGGCCCTGGAAGTACTTAGAGCCTCAAACGCCACCTTGAACATATTCCTGAGACCCTGGGGAAAGGACATCTTTTTCCCATGGAAAATGGCCTTCATTTGTGGCCACTTGGCCTGGCAGGCAGGGCAGTGCCAAGCCAGGAATCTACAAACTCTGCTGGATCCTTCCAGAACGAAAGCTGCCAGCAACTAGGACCCTGCAAGTCCTTAGAGCCCCAGATGCCACCTGTCATCTGACACCCAGAGCCTGGGCCAATGACTTCGTTTTCCCCATGGAAAATGGCCTCCATTTCTGGCCACTCGCCCTGACCAAGAGGGTGGTGCCCAGCAAGAAATTTGCAAGCTTTGCTGGATTGCTCCAAATCTAAAGCTGCCACTTGTTGTTGTTCTATTTCTCTAGAGTCCCATCATGCTGTTCTCAGATTGCTAAAGTCCATACCTCCTCGGTGTGTTCTTATGGCTGCAGATCTTCACAGCACAGACGCTTTCTTCTGCATGCTGTTCTTTCCCAGTTCAGGGCTCCTTCAAGGCTCTCCCTGAATGGCTACGCCGCCCCCTTTTATCCCAGTTCTCTTCAATGCTCACAGCTGCAGCCCATCAAGGACAACCAGGACCTGTGGGGCAAAGCCTCTAGACAGATATTCAAATAGAATCCATTTCCTCTACTCTAGCCAGTAAGTACTACCCTACAAGTCCTCAGAACCCCAAAGGCCACCTTTCATCTGACACCCAGACCCTGGGGAAAGGACTTCTTTTTCCCATGGCAAATGGCCTCCCTTGGCAGCCACTCACCCTGGCAGAAAGTGGGAGCCTAGCTAGAATGATGCAATCGTTGCTGGATTTTTCCAAAAGAAAAGCTGGCAGCAACTAGGGCCTTGGAAGTACTTAGAGCCTCAAAGGCCACCTTGAACATATTCCTGAGACCCTGGGGAAAGGACTTCTTTTTCCCATGGAAAATGGCCTTCATTTGTGGCCACTTGGCCTGGCAGGCAGGGCAGTGCCAAGCCAGGAATCTACAAACTCTGCTGGATCCTTCCAGAACGAAAGCTGCCAGCAACTAGGACCCTGCAAGTCCTTAGAGCCCCAGATGCCACCTGTCATCTGACACCCAGAGCCTGGGCCAATGACTTCGTTTTCCCCATGGAAAATGGCCTCCATTTCTGGCCACTCGCCCTGACCAAGAGGGTGGTGCCCAGCAAGAAATTTGCAAGCTTTGCTGGATTGCTCCAAATCTAAAGCTGCCACTTGTTGTTGTTCTATTTCTCTAGAGTCCCATCATGCTGTTCTCAGCTTGCTAAAGTCCATACCTCCTCGGTGTGTTCTTATGGCTGCAGATCTTCACAGCACAGACGCTTTCTTCTGCATGCTGTTCTTTCCCAGTTCAGGGCTCCTTCAAGGCTCTCCCTGAATGGCTACGCCGCCCCCTTTTATCCCAGTTCTCTTCAATGCTCACAGCTGCAGCCCATCAAGGACAACCAGGACCTGTGGGGCAAAGCCTCTAGACAGATATTCAAATAGAATCCATTTCCTCTACTCTAGCCAGTAAGTACTACCCTACAAGTCCTCAGAACCCCAAAGGCCACCTTTCATCTGACACCCAGACCCTGGGGAAAGGACTTCTTTTTCCCATGGCAAATGGCCTCCCTTGGCAGCCACTCACCCTGGCAGAAAGTGGGAGCCTAGCTAGAATGATGCAATCGTTGCTGGATTTTTCCAAAAGAAAAGCTGGCAGCAACTAGGGCCCTGGAAGTACTTAGAGCCTCAAACGCCACCTTGAACATATTCCTGAGACCCTGGGGAAAGGACTTCTTTTTCCCATGGAAAATGGCCTTCATTTGTGGCCACTTGGCCGGGCAGGCAGGGCAGTGCCAAGCCAGGAATCTACAAACTCTGCTGGATCCTTCCAGAACGAAAGCTGCCAGCAACTAGGACCCTGCAAGTCCTTAGAGCCCCAGATGCCACCTGTCATCTGACACCCAGAGCCTGGGCCAATGACTTCGTTTTCCCCATGGAAAATGGCCTCCATTTCTGGCCACTCGCCCTGACCAACAGGGTGGTGCCCAGCAAGAAATTTGCAAGCTTTGCTGGATTGCTCCAAATCTAAAGCTGCCACTTGTTGTTGTTCTATTTCTCTAGAGTCCCATCATGCTGTTCTCAGATTGCTAAAGTCCATACCTCCTCGGTGTGTTCTTATGGCTGCAGATCTTCACAGCACAGACGCTTTCTTCTGCATGCTGTTCTTTCCCAGTTCAGGGCTCCTTCAAGGCTCTCCCTGAATGGCTACGCCGCCCCCTTTTATCCCAGTTCTCTTCAATGCTCACAGCTGCAGCCCATCAAGGACAACCAGGACCTGTGGGGCAAAGCCTCTAGACAGATATTCAAATAGAATCCATTTCCTCTACTCTAGCCAGTAAGTACTACCCTACAAGTCCTCAGAACCCCAAAGGCCACCTTTCATCTGACACCCAGACCCTGGGGAAAGGACTTCTTTTTCCCATGGCAAATGGCCTCCCTTGGCAGCCACTCACCCAGGCAGAAAGTGGGAGCCTAGCTAGAATGATGCAATCGTTGCTGGATTTTTCCAAAAGAAAAGCTGGCAGCAACTAGGGCCCTGGAAGTACTTAGAGCCTCAAACGCCACCTTGAACATATTCCTGAGACCCTGGGGAAAGGACTTCTTTTTCCCATGGAAAATGGCCTTCATTTGTGGCCACTTGGCCGGGCAGGCAGGGCAGTGCCAATCCAGGAATATACAAACTATGCTGGATCCTTCCAGAACGAAAGCTGCCAGCAACTAGGACCCTGCAAGTCCTTAGAGCCCCAGATGCCACCTGTCATCTGACACCCAGAGCCTGGGCCAATGACTTCGTTTTCCCCATGGAAAATGGCCTCCATTTCTGGCCACTCGCCCTGACCAAGAGGGTGGTGCCCAGCAAGAAATTTGCAAGCTTTGCTGGATTGCTCCAAATCTAAAGCTGCCACTTGTTGTTGTTCTATTTCTCTAGAGTCCCATCATGCTGTTCTCAGATTGCTAAAGTCCATACCTCCTCGGTGTGTTCTTATGGCTGCAGATCTTCACAGCACAGACGCTTTCTTCTGCATGCTGTTCTTTCCCAGTTCAGGGCTCCTTCAAGGCTCTCCCTGAATGGCTACGCCGCCCCCTTTTATCCCAGTTCTCTTCAATGCTCACAGCTGCAGCCCATCAAGGACAACCAGGACCTGTGGGGCAAAGCCTCTAGACAGATATTCAAATAGAATCCATTTCCTCTACTCTAGCCAGTAAGTACTACCCTACAAGTCCTCAGAACCCCAAAGGCCACCTTTCATCTGACACCCAGACCCTGGGGAAAGGACTTCTTTTTCCCATGGCAAATGGCCTCCCTTGGCAGCCACTCACCCTGGCAGAAAGTGGGAGCCTAGCTAGAATGATGCAATCGTTGCTGGATTTTTCCAAAAGAAAAGCTGGCAGCAACTAGGGCCCTGGAAGTACTTAGAGCCTCAAACGCCACCTTGAACATATTCCTGAGACCCTGGGGAAAGGACATCTTTTTCCCATGGAAAATGGCCTTCATTTGTGGCCACTTGGCCTGGCAGGCAGGGCAGTGCCAAGCCAGGAATCTACAAACTCTGCTGGATCCTTCCAGAACGAAAGCTGCCAGCAACTAGGACCCTGCAAGTCCTTAGAGCCCCAGATGCCACCTGTCATCTGACACCCAGAGCCTGGGCCAATGACTTCGTTTTCCCCATGGAAAATGGCCTCCATTTCTGGCCACTCGCCCTGACCAAGAGGGTGGTGCCCAGCAAGAAATTTGCAAGCTTTGCTGGATTGCTCCAAATCTAAAGCTGCCACTTGTTGTTGTTCTATTTCTCTAGAGTCCCATCATGCTGTTCTCAGCTTGCTAAAGTCCATACCTCCTCGGTGTGTTCTTATGGCTGCAGATCTTCACAGCACAGACGCTTTCTTCTGCATGCTGTTCTTTCCCAGTTCAGGGCTCCTTCAAGGCTCTCCCTGAATGGCTACGCCGCCCCCTTTTATCCCAGTTCTCTTCAATGCTCACAGCTGCAGCCCATCAAGGACAACCAGGACCTGTGGGGCAAAGCCTCTAGACAGATATTCCAATAGAATCCATTTCCTCTACTCTAGCCAGTAAGTACTACCCTACAAGTCCTCAGAACCCCAAAGGCCACCTTTCATCTGACACCCAGACCCTGGGGAAAGGACTTCTTTTTCCCATGGCAAATGGCCTCCCTTGGCAGCCACTCACCCAGGCAGAAAGTGGGAGCCTAGCTAGAATGATGCAATCGTTGCTGGATTTTTCCAAAAGAAAAGCTGGCAGCAACTAGGGCCCTGGAAGTACTTAGAGCCTCAAACGCCACCTTGAACATATTCCTGAGACCCTGGGGAAAGGACATCTTTTTCCCATGGAAAATGGCCTTCATTTGTGGCCACTTGGCCTGGCAGGCAGGGCAGTGCCAAGCCAGGAATCTACAAACTCTGCTGGATCCTTCCAGAACGAAAGCTGCCAGCAACTAGGACCCTGCAAGTCCTTAGAGCCCCAGATGCCACCTGTCATCTGACACCCAGAGCCTGGGCCAATGACTTCGTTTTCCCCATGGAAAATGGCCTCCATTTCTGGCCACTCGCCCTGACCAAGAGGGTGGTGCCCAGCAAGAAATTTGCAAGCTTTGCTGGATTGCTCCAAATCTAAAGCTGCCACTTGTTGTTGTTCTATTTCTCTAGAGTCCCATCATGCTGTTCTCAGATTGCTAAAGTCCATACCTCCTCGGTGTGTTCTTATGGCTGCAGATCTTCACAGCACAGACGCTTTCTTCTGCATGCTGTTCTTTCCCAGTTCAGGGCTCCTTCAAGGCTCTCCCTGAATGGCTAAGCCGCCCCCTTTTATCCCAGTTCTCTTCAATGCTCACAGCTGCAGCCCATCAAGGACAACCAGGACCTGTGGGGCAAAGCCTCTAGACAGATATTCAAATAGAATCCATTTCCTCTACTCTAGCCAGTAAGTAGTACCCTACAAGTCCTCAGAACCCCAAAGGCCACCTTTCATCTGACACCCAGACCCTGGGGAAAGGACTTCTTTTTCCCATGGCAAATGGCCTCCCTTGGCAGCCACTCACCCAGGCAGAAAGTGGGAGCCTAGCTAGAATGATGCAATCGTTGCTGGATTTTTCCAAAAGAAAAGCTGGCAGCAACTAGGGCCCTGGAAGTACTTAGAGCCTCAAACGCCACCTTGAACATATTCCTGAGACCCTGGGGAAAGGACTTCTTTTTCCCATGGAAAATGGCCTTCATTTGTGGCCACTTGGCCGGGCAGGCAGGGCAGTGCCAATCCAGGAATCTACAAACTCTGCTGGATCCTTCCAGAACGAAAGCTGCCAGCAACTAGGACCCTGCAAGTCCTTAGAGCCCCAGATGCCACCTGTCATCTGACACCCAGAGCCTGGGCCAATGACTTCGTTTTCCCCATGGAAAATGGCCTCCATTTCTGGCCACTCGCCCTGACCAAGAGGGTGGTGCCCAGCAAGAAATTTGCAAGCTTTGCTGGATTGCTCCAAATCTAAAGCTGCCACTTGTTGTTGTTCTATTTCTCTAGAGTCCCATCATGCTGTTCTCAGATTGCTAAAGTCCATACCTCCTCGGTGTGTTCTTATGGCTGCAGATCTTCACAGCACAGACGCTTTCTTCTGCATGCTGTTCTTTCCCAGTTCAGGGCTCCTTCAAGGCTCTCCCTGAATGGCTACGCCGCCCCCTTTTATCCCAGTTCTCTTCAATGCTCACAGCTGCAGCCCATCAAGGACAACCAGGACCTGTGGGGCAAAGCCTCTAGACAGATATTCAAATAGAATCCATTTCCTCTACTCTAGCCAGTAAGTACTACCCTACAAGTCCTCAGAACCCCAAAGGCCACCTTTCATCTGACACCCAGACCCTGGGGAAAGGACTTCTTTTTCCCATGGCAAATGGCCTCCCTTGGCAGCCACTCACCCTGGCAGAAAGTGGGAGCCTAGCTAGAATGATGCAATCGTTGCTGGATTTTTCCAAAAGAAAAGCTGGCAGCAACTAGGGCCCTGGAAGTACTTAGAGCCTCAAACGCCACCTTGAACATATTCCTGAGACCCTGGGGAAAGGACATCTTTTTCCCATGGAAAATGGCCTTCATTTGTGGCCACTTGGCCTGGCAGGCAGGGCAGTGCCAAGCCAGGAATCTACAAACTCTGCTGGATCCTTCCAGAACGAAAGCTGCCAGCAACTAGGACCCTGCAAGTCCTTAGAGCCCCAGATGCCACCTGTCATCTGACACCCAGAGCCTGGGCCAATGACTTCGTTTTCCCCATGGAAAATGGCCTCCATTTCTGGCCACTCGCCCTGACCAAGAGGGTGGTGCCCAGCAAGAAATTTGCAAGCTTTGCTGGATTGCTCCAAATCTAAAGCTGCCACTTGTTGTTGTTCTATTTCTCTAGAGTCCCATCATGCTGTTCTCAGATTGCTAAAGTCCATACCTCCTCGGTGTGTTCTTATGGCTGCAGATCTTCACAGCACAGACGCTTTCTTCTGCATGCTGTTCTTTCCCAGTTCAGGGCTCCTTCAAGGCTCTCCCTGAATGGCTACGCCGCCCCCTTTTATCCCAGTTCTCTTCAATGCTCACAGCTGCAGCCCATCAAGGACAACCAGGACCTGTGGGGCAAAGCCTCTAGACAGATATTCCAATAGAATCCATTTCCTCTACTCTAGCCAGTAAGTACTACCCTACAAGTCCTCAGAACCCCAAAGGCCACCTTTCATCTGACACCCAGACCCTGGGGAAAGGACTTCTTTTTCCCATGGCAAATGGCCTCCCTTGGCAGCCACTCACCCTGGCAGAAAGTGGGAGCCTAGCTAGAATGATGCAATCGTTGCTGGATTTTTCCAAAAGAAAAGCTGGCAGCAACTAGGGCCTTGGAAGTACTTAGAGCCTCAAAGGCCACCTTGAACATATTCCTGAGACCCTGGGGAAAGGACTTCTTTTTCCCATGGAAAATGGCCTTCATTTGTGGCCACTTGGCCTGGCAGGCAGGGCAGTGCCAAGCCAGGAATCTACAAACTCTGCTGGATCCTTCCAGAACGAAAGCTGCCAGCAACTAGGACCCTGCAAGTCCTTAGAGCCCCAGATGCCACCTGTCATCTGACACCCAGAGCCTGGGCCAATGACTTCGTTTTCCCCATGGAAAATGGCCTCCATTTCTGGCCACTCGCCCTGACCAAGAGGGTGGTGCCCAGCAAGAAATTTGCAAGCTTTGCTGGATTGCTCCAAATCTAAAGCTGCCACTTGTTGTTGTTCTATTTCTCTAGAGTCCCATCATGCTGTTCTCAGCTTGCTAAAGTCCATACCTCCTCGGTGTGTTCTTATGGCTGCAGATCTTCACAGCACAGACGCTTTCTTCTGCATGCTGTTCTTTCCCAGTTCAGGGCTCCTTCAAGGCTCTCCCTGAATGGCTAAGCCGCCCCCTTTTATCCCAGTTCTCTTCAATGCTCACAGCTGCAGCCCATCAAGGACAACCAGGACCTGTGGGGCAAAGCCTCTAGACAGATATTCAAATAGAATCCATTTCCTCTACTCTAGCCAGTAAGTACTACCCTACAAGTCCTCAGAACCCCAAAGGCCACCTTTCATCTGACACCCAGACCCTGGGGAAAGGACTTCTTTTTCCCATGGCAAATGGCCTCCCTTGGCAGCCACTCACCCTGGCAGAAAGTGGGAGCCTAGCTAGAATGATGCAATCGTTGCTGGATTTTTCCAAAAGAAAAGCTGGCAGCAACTAGGGCCCTGGAAGTACTTAGAGCCTCAAACGCCACCTTGAACATATTCCTGAGACCCTGGGGAAAGGACTTCTTTTTCCCATGGAAAATGGCCTTCATTTGTGGCCACTTGGCCGGGCAGGCAGGGCAGTGCCAAGCCAGGAATCTACAAACTCTGCTGGATCCTTCCAGAACGAAAGCTGCCAGCAACTAGGACCCTGCAAGTCCTTAGAGCCCCAGATGCCACCTGTCATCTGACACCCAGAGCCTGGGCCAATGACTTCGTTTTCCCCATGGAAAATGGCCTCCATTTCTGGCCACTCGCCCTGACCAACAGGGTGGTGCCCAGCAAGAAATTTGCAAGCTTTGCTGGATTGCTCCAAATCTAAAGCTGCCACTTGTTGTTGTTCTATTTCTCTAGAGTCCCATCATGCTGTTCTCAGATTGCTAAAGTCCATACCTCCTCGGTGTGTTCTTATGGCTGCAGATCTTCACAGCACAGACGCTTTCTTCTGCATGCTGTTCTTTCCCAGTTCAGGGCTCCTTCAAGGCTCTCCCTGAATGGCTACGCCGCCCCCTTTTATCCCAGTTCTCTTCAATGCTCACAGCTGCAGCCCATCAAGGACAACCAGGACCTGTGGGGCAAAGCCTCTAGACAGATATTCAAATAGAATCCATTTCCTCTACTCTAGCCAGTAAGTACTACCCTACAAGTCCTCAGAACCCCAAAGGCCACCTTTCATCTGACACCCAGACCCTGGGGAAAGGACTTCTTTTTCCCATGGCAAATGGCCTCCCTTGGCAGCCACTCACCCAGGCAGAAAGTGGGAGCCTAGCTAGAATGATGCAATCGTTGCTGGATTTTTCCAAAAGAAAAGCTGGCAGCAACTAGGGCCCTGGAAGTACTTAGAGCCTCAAACGCCACCTTGAACATATTCCTGAGACCCTGGGGAAAGGACTTCTTTTTCCCATGGAAAATGGCCTTCATTTGTGGCCACTTGGCCGGGCAGGCAGGGCAGTGCCAATCCAGGAATATACAAACTATGCTGGATCCTTCCAGAACGAAAGCTGCCAGCAACTAGGACCCTGCAAGTCCTTAGAGCCCCAGATGCCACCTGTCATCTGACACCCAGAGCCTGGGCCAATGACTTCGTTTTCCCCATGGAAAATGGCCTCCATTTCTGGCCACTCGCCCTGACCAAGAGGGTGGTGCCCAGCAAGAAATTTGCAAGCTTTGCTGGATTGCTCCAAATCTAAAGCTGCCACTTGTTGTTGTTCTATTTCTCTAGAGTCCCATCATGCTGTTCTCAGATTGCTAAAGTCCATACCTCCTCGGTGTGTTCTTATGGCTGCAGATCTTCACAGCACAGACGCTTTCTTCTGCATGCTGTTCTTTCCCAGTTCAGGGCTCCTTCAAGGCTCTCCCTGAATGGCTACGCCGCCCCCTTTTATCCCAGTTCTCTTCAATGCTCACAGCTGCAGCCCATCAAGGACAACCAGGACCTGTGGGGCAAAGCCTCTAGACAGATATTCAAATAGAATCCATTTCCTCTACTCTAGCCAGTAAGTACTACCCTACAAGTCCTCAGAACCCCAAAGGCCACCTTTCATCTGACACCCAGACCCTGGGGAAAGGACTTCTTTTTCCCATGGCAAATGGCCTCCCTTGGCAGCCACTCACCCTGGCAGAAAGTGGGAGCCTAGCTAGAATGATGCAATCGTTGCTGGATTTTTCCAAAAGAAAAGCTGGCAGCAACTAGGGCCCTGGAAGTACTTAGAGCCTCAAACGCCACCTTGAACATATTCCTGAGACCCTGGGGAAAGGACATCTTTTTCCCATGGAAAATGGCCTTCATTTGTGGCCACTTGGCCTGGCAGGCAGGGCAGTGCCAAGCCAGGAATCTACAAACTCTGCTGGATCCTTCCAGAACGAAAGCTGCCAGCAACTAGGACCCTGCAAGTCCTTAGAGCCCCAGATGCCACCTGTCATCTGACACCCAGAGCCTGGGCCAATGACTTCGTTTTCCCCATGGAAAATGGCCTCCATTTCTGGCCACTCGCCCTGACCAAGAGGGTGGTGCCCAGCAAGAAATTTGCAAGCTTTGCTGGATTGCTCCAAATCTAAAGCTGCCACTTGTTGTTGTTCTATTTCTCTAGAGTCCCATCATGCTGTTCTCAGATTGCTAAAGTCCATACCTCCTCGGTGTGTTCTTATGGCTGCAGATCTTCACAGCACAGACGCTTTCTTCTGCATGCTGTTCTTTCCCAGTTCAGGGCTCCTTCAAGGCTCTCCCTGAATGGCTACGCCGCCCCCTTTTATCCCAGTTCTCTTCAATGCTCACAGCTGCAGCCCATCAAGGACAACCAGGACCTGTGGGGCAAAGCCTCTAGACAGATATTCCAATAGAATCCATTTCCTCTACTCTAGCCAGTAAGTACTACCCTACAAGTCCTCAGAACCCCAAAGGCCACCTTTCATCTGACACCCAGACCCTGGGGAAAGGACTTCTTTTTCCCATGGCAAATGGCCTCCCTTGGCAGCCACTCACCCAGGCAGAAAGTGGGAGCCTAGCTAGAATGATGCAATCGTTGCTGGATTTTTCCAAAAGAAAAGCTGGCAGCAACTAGGGCCCTGGAAGTACTTAGAGCCTCAAACGCCACCTTGAACATATTCCTGAGACCCTGGGGAAAGGACATCTTTTTCCCATGGAAAATGGCCTTCATTTGTGGCCACTTGGCCTGGCAGGCAGGGCAGTGCCAAGCCAGGAATCTACAAACTCTGCTGGATCCTTCCAGAACGAAAGCTGCCAGCAACTAGGACCCTGCAAGTCCTTAGAGCCCCAGATGCCACCTGTCATCTGACACCCAGAGCCTGGGCCAATGACTTCGTTTTCCCCATGGAAAATGGCCTCCATTTCTGGCCACTCGCCCTGACCAAGAGGGTGGTGCCCAGCAAGAAATTTGCAAGCTTTGCTGGATTGCTCCAAATCTAAAGCTGCCACTTGTTGTTGTTCTATTTCTCTAGAGTCCCATCATGCTGTTCTCAGATTGCTAAAGTCCATACCTCCTCGGTGTGTTCTTATGGCTGCAGATCTTCACAGCACAGACGCTTTCTTCTGCATGCTGTTCTTTCCCAGTTCAGGGCTCCTTCAAGGCTCTCCCTGAATGGCTAAGCCGCCCCCTTTTATCCCAGTTCTCTTCAATGCTCACAGCTGCAGCCCATCAAGGACAACCAGGACCTGTGGGGCAAAGCCTCTAGACAGATATTCAAATAGAATCCATTTCCTCTACTCTAGCCAGTAAGTAGTACCCTACAAGTCCTCAGAACCCCAAAGGCCACCTTTCATCTGACACCCAGACCCTGGGGAAAGGACTTCTTTTTCCCATGGCAAATGGCCTCCCTTGGCAGCCACTCACCCAGGCAGAAAGTGGGAGCCTAGCTAGAATGATGCAATCGTTGCTGGATTTTTCCAAAAGAAAAGCTGGCAGCAACTAGGGCCCTGGAAGTACTTAGAGCCTCAAACGCCACCTTGAACATATTCCTGAGACCCTGGGGAAAGGACTTCTTTTTCCCATGGAAAATGGCCTTCATTTGTGGCCACTTGGCCGGGCAGGCAGGGCAGTGCCAATCCAGGAATATACAAACTATGCTGGATCCTTCCAGAACGAAAGCTGCCAGCAACTAGGACCCTGCAAGTCCTTAGAGCCCCAGATGCCACCTGTCATCTGACACCCAGAGCCTGGGCCAATGACTTCGTTTTCCCCATGGAAAATGGCCTCCATTTCTGGCCACTCGCCCTGACCAAGAGGGTGGTGCCCAGCAAGAAATTTGCAAGCTTTGCTGGATTGCTCCAAATCTAAAGCTGCCACTTGTTGTTGTTCTATTTCTCTAGAGTCCCATCATGCTGTTCTCAGATTGCTAAAGTCCATACCTCCTCGGTGTGTTCTTATGGCTGCAGATCTTCACAGCACAGACGCTTTCTTCTGCATGCTGTTCTTTCCCAGTTCAGGGCTCCTTCAAGGCTCTCCCTGAATGGCTACGCCGCCCCCTTTTATCCCAGTTCTCTTCAATGCTCACAGCTGCAGCCCATCAAGGACAACCAGGACCTGTGGGGCAAAGCCTCTAGACAGATATTCCAATAGAATCCATTTCCTCTACTCTAGCCAGTAAGTACTACCCTACAAGTCCTCAGAACCCCAAAGGCCACCTTTCATCTGACACCCAGACCCTGGGGAAAGGACTTCTTTTTCCCATGGCAAATGGCCTCCCTTGGCAGCCACTCACCCTGGCAGAAAGTGGGAGCCTAGCTAGAATGATGCAATCGTTGCTGGATTTTTCCAAAAGAAAAGCTGGCAGCAACTAGGGCCCTGGAAGTACTTAGAGCCTCAAACGCCACCTTGAACATATTCCTGAGACCCTGGGGAAAGGACATCTTTTTCCCATGGAAAATGGCCTTCATTTGTGGCCACTTGGCCTGGCAGGCAGGGCAGTGCCAAGCCAGGAATCTACAAACTCTGCTGGATCCTTCCAGAACGAAAGCTGCCAGCAACTAGGACCCTGCAAGTCCTTAGAGCCCCAGATGCCACCTGTCATCTGACACCCAGAGCCTGGGCCAATGACTTCGTTTTCCCCATGGAAAATGGCCTCCATTTCTGGCCACTCGCCCTGACCAAGAGGGTGGTGCCCAGCAAGAAATTTGCAAGCTTTGCTGGATTGCTCCAAATCTAAAGCTGCCACTTGTTGTTGTTCTATTTCTCTAGAGTCCCATCATGCTGTTCTCAGATTGCTAAAGTCCATACCTCCTCGGTGTGTTCTTATGGCTGCAGATCTTCACAGCACAGACGCTTTCTTCTGCATGCTGTTCTTTCCCAGTTCAGGGCTCCTTCAAGGCTCTCCCTGAATGGCTACGCCGCCCCCTTTTATCCCAGTTCTCTTCAATGCTCACAGCTGCAGCCCATCAAGGACAACCAGGACCTGTGGGGCAAAGCCTCTAGACAGATATTCCAATAGAATCCATTTCCTCTACTCTAGCCAGTAAGTACTACCCTACAAGTCCTCAGAACCCCAAAGGCCACCTTTCATCTGACACCCAGACCCTGGGGAAAGGACTTCTTTTTCCCATGGCAAATGGCCTCCCTTGGCAGCCACTCACCCTGGCAGAAAGTGGGAGCCTAGCTAGAATGATGCAATCGTTGCTGGATTTTTCCAAAAGAAAAGCTGGCAGCAACTAGGGCCTTGGAAGTACTTAGAGCCTCAAAGGCCACCTTGAACATATTCCTGAGACCCTGGGGAAAGGACTTCTTTTTCCCATGGAAAATGGCCTTCATTTGTGGCCACTTGGCCTGGCAGGCAGGGCAGTGCCAAGCCAGGAATCTACAAACTCTGCTGGATCCTTCCAGAACGAAAGCTGCCAGCAACTAGGACCCTGCAAGTCCTTAGAGCCCCAGATGCCACCTGTCATCTGACACCCAGAGCCTGGGCCAATGACTTCGTTTTCCCCATGGAAAATGGCCTCCATTTCTGGCCACTCGCCCTGACCAAGAGGGTGGTGCCCAGCAAGAAATTTGCAAGCTTTGCTGGATTGCTCCAAATCTAAAGCTGCCACTTGTTGTTGTTCTATTTCTCTAGAGTCCCATCATGCTGTTCTCAGCTTGCTAAAGTCCATACCTCCTCGGTGTGTTCTTATGGCTGCAGATCTTCACAGCACAGACGCTTTCTTCTGCATGCTGTTCTTTCCCAGTTCAGGGCTCCTTCAAGGCTCTCCCTGAATGGCTACGCCGCCCCCTTTTATCCCAGTTCTCTTCAATGCTCACAGCTGCAGCCCATCAAGGACAACCAGGACCTGTGGGGCAAAGCCTCTAGACAGATATTCCAATAGAATCCATTTCCTCTACTCTAGCCAGTAAGTAGTACCCTACAAGTCCTCAGAACCCCAAAGGCCACCTTTCATCTGACACCCAGACCCTGGGGAAAGGACTTCTTTTTCCCATGGCAAATGGCCTCCCTTGGCAGCCACTCACCCAGGCAGAAAGTGGGAGCCTAGCTAGAATGATGCAATCGTTGCTGGATTTTTCCAAAAGAAAAGCTGGCAGCAACTAGGGCCCTGGAAGTACTTAGAGCCTCAAACGCCACCTTGAACATATTCCTGAGACCCTGGGGAAAGGACATCTTTTTCCCATGGAAAATGGCCTTCATTTGTGGCCACTTGGCCTGGCAGGCAGGGCAGTGCCAAGCCAGGAATCTACAAACTCTGCTGGATCCTTCCAGAACGAAAGCTGCCAGCAACTAGGACCCTGCAAGTCCTTAGAGCCCCAGATGCCACCTGTCATCTGACACCCAGAGCCTGGGCCAATGACTTCGTTTTCCCCATGGAAAATGGCCTCCATTTCTGGCCACTCGCCCTGACCAAGAGGGTGGTGCCCAGCAAGAAATTTGCAAGCTTTGCTGGATTGCTCCAAATCTAAAGCTGCCACTTGTTGTTGTTCTATTTCTCTAGAGTCCCATCATGCTGTTCTCAGCTTGCTAAAGTCCATACCTCCTCGGTGTGTTCTTATGGCTGCAGATCTTCACAGCACAGACGCTTTCTTCTGCATGCTGTTCTTTCCCAGTTCAGGGCTCCTTCAAGGCTCTCCCTGAATGGCTAAGCCGCCCCCTTTTATCCCAGTTCTCTTCAATGCTCACAGCTGCAGCCCATCAAGGACAACCAGGACCTGTGGGGCAAAGCCTCTAGACAGATATTCAAATAGAATCCATTTCCTCTACTCTAGCCAGTAAGTAGTACCCTACAAGTCCTCAGAACCCCAAAGGCCACCTTTCATCTGACACCCAGACCCTGGGGAAAGGACTTCTTTTTCCCATGGCAAATGGCCTCCCTTGGCAGCCACTCACCCAGGCAGAAAGTGGGAGCCTAGCTAGAATGATGCAATCGTTGCTGGATTTTTCCAAAAGAAAAGCTGCCAGCAACTAGGGCCCTGGAAGTACTTAGAGCCTCAAAGGCCACCTTGAACATATTCCTGAGACCCTGGGGAAAGGACTTCTTTTTCCCATGGAAAATGGCCTTCATTTGTGGCCACTTGGCCTGGCAGGCAGGGCAGTGCCAAGCCAGGAATCTACAAACTCTGCTGGATCCTTCCAAAACTAAAGCTGCCAGAAACTAGGACCCTGCAAGTCCTTAGAGCCCCAGATGCCACCTGTCATCTGACACCCAGAGCCTGGGCCAATGACTTCGTTTTCCCCATGGAAAATGGCCTCCATTTCTGGCCACTCGCCCTGACCAAGAGGGTGGTGCCCAGCAAGAAATTTGCAAGCTTTGCTGGATTGCTCCAAATCTAAAGCTGCCACTTGTTGTTGTTCTATTTCTCTAGAGTCCCATCATGCTGTTCTCAGATTGCTAAAGTCCATACCTCCTCGGTGTGTTCTTATGGCTGCAGATCTTCACAGCACAGACGCTTTCTTCTGCATGCTGTTCTTTCCCAGTTCAGGGCTCCTTCAAGGCTCTCCCTGAATGGCTACGCCGCCCCCTTTTATCCCAGTTCTCTTCAATGCTCACAGCTGCAGCCCATCAAGGACAACCAGGACCTGTGGGGCAAAGCCTCTAGACAGATATTCAAATAGAATCCATTTCCTCTACTCTAGCCAGTAAGTACTACCCTACAAGTCCTCAGAACCCCAAAGGCCACCTTTCATCTGACACCCAGACCCTGGGGAAAGGACTTCTTTTTCCCATGGCAAATGGCCTCCCTTGGCAGCCACTCACCCAGGCAGAAAGTGGGAGCCTAGCTAGAATGATGCAATCGTTGCTGGATTTTTCCAAAAGAAAAGCTGGCAGCAACTAGGGCCCTGGAAGTACTTAGAGCCTCAAACGCCACCTTGAACATATTCCTGAGACCCTGGGGAAAGGACTTCGTTTTTCCCATGGAAAATGGCCTTCATTTGTGGCCACTTGGCCTGGCAGGCAGGGCAGTGCCAAGCCAGGAATCTACAAACTCTGCTGGATCCTTCCAGAACGAAAGCTGCCAGCAACTAGGACCCTGCAAGTCCTTAGAGCCCCAGATGCCACCTGTCATCTGACACCCAGAGCCTGGGCCAATGACTTCGTTTTCCCCATGGAAAATGGCCTCCATTTCTGGCCACTCGCCCTGACCAAGAGGGTGGTGCCCAGCAAGAAATTTGCAAGCTTTGCTGGATTGCTCCAAATCTAAAGCTGCCACTTGTTGTTGTTCTATTTCTCTAGAGTCCCATCATGCTGTTCTCAGCTTGCTAAAGTCCATACCTCCTCGGTGTGTTCTTATGGCTGCAGATCTTCACAGCACAGACGCTTTCTTCTGCATGCTGTTCTTTCCCAGTTCAGGGCTCCTTCAAGGCTCTCCCTGAATGGCTACGCCGCCCCCTTTTATCCCAGTTCTCTTCAATGCTCACAGCTGCAGCCCATCAAGGACAACCAGGACCTGTGGGGCAAAGCCTCTAGACAGATATTCAAATAGAATCCATTTCCTCTACTCTAGCCAGTAAGTACTACCCTACAAGTCCTCAGAACCCCAAAGGCCACCTTTCATCTGACACCCAGACCCTGGGGAAAGGACTTCTTTTTCCCATGGCAAATGGCCTCCCTTGGCAGCCACTCACCCTGGCAGAAAGTGGGAGCCTAGCTAGAATGATGCAATCGTTGCTGGATTTTTCCAAAAGAAAAGCTGGCAGCAACTAGGGCCCTGGAAGTACTTAGAGCCTCAAACGCCACCTTGAACATATTCCTGAGACCCTGGGGAAAGGACTTCTTTTTCCCATGGAAAATGGCCTTCATTTGTGGCCACTTGGCCGGGCAGGCAGGGCAGTGCCAAGCCAGGAATCTACAAACTCTGCTGGATCCTTCCAGAACGAAAGCTGCCAGCAACTAGGACCCTGCAAGTCCTTAGAGCCCCAGATGCCACCTGTCATCTGACACCCAGAGCCTGGGCCAATGACTTCGTTTTCCCCATGGAAAATGGCCTCCATTTCTGGCCACTCGCCCTGACCAACAGGGTGGTGCCCAGCAAGAAATTTGCAAGCTTTGCTGGATTGCTCCAAATCTAAAGCTGCCACTTGTTGTTGTTCTATTTCTCTAGAGTCCCATCATGCTGTTCTCAGATTGCTAAAGTCCATACCTCCTCGGTGTGTTCTTATGGCTGCAGATCTTCACAGCACAGACGCTTTCTTCTGCATGCTGTTCTTTCCCAGTTCAGGGCTCCTTCAAGGCTCTCCCTGAATGGCTACGCCGCCCCCTTTTATCCCAGTTCTCTTCAATGCTCACAGCTGCAGCCCATCAAGGACAACCAGGACCTGTGGGGCAAAGCCTCTAGACAGATATTCAAATAGAATCCATTTCCTCTACTCTAGCCAGTAAGTACTACCCTACAAGTCCTCAGAACCCCAAAGGCCACCTTTCATCTGACACCCAGACCCTGGGGAAAGGACTTCTTTTTCCCATGGCAAATGGCCTCCCTTGGCAGCCACTCACCCAGGCAGAAAGTGGGAGCCTAGCTAGAATGATGCAATCGTTGCTGGATTTTTCCAAAAGAAAAGCTGGCAGCAACTAGGGCCTTGGAAGTACTTAGAGCCTCAAACGCCACCTTGAACATATTCCTGAGACCCTGGGGAAAGGACTTCTTTTTCCCATGGAAAATGGCCTTCATTTGTGGCCACTTGGCCTGGCAGGCAGGGCAGTGCCAATCCAGGAATATACAAACTATGCTGGATCCTTCCAGAACGAAAGCTGCCAGCAACTAGGACCCTGCAAGTCCTTAGAGCCCCAGATGCCACCTGTCATCTGACACCCAGAGCCTGGGCCAATGACTTCGTTTTCCCCATGGAAAATGGCCTCCATTTCTGGCCACTCGCCCTGACCAAGAGGGTGGTGCCCAGCAAGAAATTTGCAAGCTTTGCTGGATTGCTCCAAATCTAAAGCTGCCACTTGTTGTTGTTCTATTTCTCTAGAGTCCCATCATGCTGTTCTCAGCTTGCTAAAGTCCATACCTCCTCGGTGTGTTCTTATGGCTGCAGATCTTCACAGCACAGACGCTTTCTTCTGCATGCTGTTCTTTCCCAGTTCAGGGCTCCTTCAAGGCTCTCCCTGAATGGCTACGCCGCCCCCTTTTATCCCAGTTCTCTTCAATGCTCACAGCTGCAGCCCATCAAGGACAACCAGGACCTGTGGGGCAAAGCCTCTAGACAGATATTCCAATAGAATCCATTTCCTCTACTCTAGCCAGTAAGTACTACCCTACAAGTCCTCAGAACCCCAAAGGCCACCTTTCATCTGACACCCAGACCCTGGGGAAAGGACTTCTTTTTCCCATGGCAAATGGCCTCCCTTGGCAGCCACTCACCCTGGCAGAAAGTGGGAGCCTAGCTAGAATGATGCAATCGTTGCTGGATTTTTCCAAAAGAAAAGCTGCCAGCAACTAGGGCCTTGGAAGTACTTAGAGCCTCAAAGGCCACCTTGAACATATTCCTGAGACCCTGGGGAAAGGACTTCTTTTTCCCATGGAAAATGGCCTTCATTTGTGGCCACTTGGCCGGGCAGGCAGGGCAGTGCCAATCCAGGAATATACAAACTATGCTGGATCCTTCCAGAACGAAAGCTGCCAGCAACTAGGACCCTGCAAGTCCTTAGAGCCCCAGATGCCACCTGTCATCTGACACCCAGAGCCTGGGCCAATGACTTCGTTTTCCCCATGGAAAATGGCCTCCATTTCTGGCCACTCGCCCTGACCAAGAGGGTGGTGCCCAGCAAGAAATTTGCAAGCTTTGCTGGATTGCTCCAAATCTAAAGCTGCCACTTGTTGTTGTTCTATTTCTCTAGAGTCCCATCATGCTGTTCTCAGATTGCTAAAGTCCATACCTCCTCGGTGTGTTCTTATGGCTGCAGATCTTCACAGCACAGACGCTTTCTTCTGCATGCTGTTCTTTCCCAGTTCAGGGCTCCTTCAAGGCTCTCCCTGAATGGCTACGCCGCCCCCTTTTATCCCAGTTCTCTTCAATGCTCACAGCTGCAGCCCATCAAGGACAACCAGGACCTGTGGGGCAAAGCCTCTAGACAGATATTCAAATAGAATCCATTTCCTCTACTCTAGCCAGTAAGTACTACCCTACAAGTCCTCAGAACCCCAAAGGCCACCTTTCATCTGACACCCAGACCCTGGGGAAAGGACTTCTTTTTCCCATGGCAAATGGCCTCCCTTGGCAGCCACTCACCCTGGCAGAAAGTGGGAGCCTAGCTAGAATGATGCAATCGTTGCTGGATTTTTCCAAAAGAAAAGCTGGCAGCAACTAGGGCCCTGGAAGTACTTAGAGCCTCAAACGCCACCTTGAACATATTCCTGAGACCCTGGGGAAAGGACATCTTTTTCCCATGGAAAATGGCCTTCATTTGTGGCCACTTGGCCTGGCAGGCAGGGCAGTGCCAAGCCAGGAATCTACAAACTCTGCTGGATCCTTCCAGAACGAAAGCTGCCAGCAACTAGGACCCTGCAAGTCCTTAGAGCCCCAGATGCCACCTGTCATCTGACACCCAGAGCCTGGGCCAATGACTTCGTTTTCCCCATGGAAAATGGCCTCCATTTCTGGCCACTCGCCCTGACCAAGAGGGTGGTGCCCAGCAAGAAATTTGCAAGCTTTGCTGGATTGCTCCAAATCTAAAGCTGCCACTTGTTGTTGTTCTATTTCTCTAGAGTCCCATCATGCTGTTCTCAGCTTGCTAAAGTCCATACCTCCTCGGTGTGTTCTTATGGCTGCAGATCTTCACAGCACAGACGCTTTCTTCTGCATGCTGTTCTTTCCCAGTTCAGGGCTCCTTCAAGGCTCTCCCTGAATGGCTACGCCGCCCCCTTTTATCCCAGTTCTCTTCAATGCTCACAGCTGCAGCCCATCAAGGACAACCAGGACCTGTGGGGCAAAGCCTCTAGACAGATATTCCAATAGAATCCATTTCCTCTACTCTAGCCAGTAAGTACTACCCTACAAGTCCTCAGAACCCCAAAGGCCACCTTTCATCTGACACCCAGACCCTGGGGAAAGGACTTCTTTTTCCCATGGCAAATGGCCTCCCTTGGCAGCCACTCACCCTGGCAGAAAGTGGGAGCCTAGCTAGAATGATGCAATCGTTGCTGGATTTTTCCAAAAGAAAAGCTGGCAGCAACTAGGGCCTTGGAAGTACTTAGAGCCTCAAAGGCCACCTTGAACATATTCCTGAGACCCTGGGGAAAGGACTTCTTTTTCCCATGGAAAATGGCCTTCATTTGTGGCCACTTGGCCTGGCAGGCAGGGCAGTGCCAAGCCAGGAATCTACAAACTCTGCTGGATCCTTCCAGAACGAAAGCTGCCAGCAACTAGGACCCTGCAAGTCCTTAGAGCCCCAGATGCCACCTGTCATCTGACACCCAGAGCCTGGGCCAATGACTTCGTTTTCCCCATGGAAAATGGCCTCCATTTCTGGCCACTCGCCCTGACCAAGAGGGTGGTGCCCAGCAAGAAATTTGCAAGCTTTGCTGGATTGCTCCAAATCTAAAGCTGCCACTTGTTGTTGTTCTATTTCTCTAGAGTCCCATCATGCTGTTCTCAGCTTGCTAAAGTCCATACCTCCTCGGTGTGTTCTTATGGCTGCAGATCTTCACAGCACAGACGCTTTCTTCTGCATGCTGTTCTTTCCCAGTTCAGGGCTCCTTCAAGGCTCTCCCTGAATGGCTACGCCGCCCCCTTTTATCCCAGTTCTCTTCAATGCTCACAGCTGCAGCCCATCAAGGACAACCAGGACCTGTGGGGCAAAGCCTCTAGACAGATATTCCAATAGAATCCATTTCCTCTACTCTAGCCAGTAAGTACTACCCTACAAGTCCTCAGAACCCCAAAGGCCACCTTTCATCTGACACCCAGACCCTGGGGAAAGGACTTCTTTTTCCCATGGCAAATGGCCTCCCTTGGCAGCCACTCACCCAGGCAGAAAGTGGGAGCCTAGCTAGAATGATGCAATCGTTGCTGGATTTTTCCAAAAGAAAAGCTGGCAGCAACTAGGGCCCTGGAAGTACTTAGAGCCTCAAAGGCCACCTTGAACATATTCCTGAGACCCTGGGGAAAGGACATCTTTTTCCCATGGAAAATGGCCTTCATTTGTGGCCACTTGGCCTGGCAGGCAGGGCAGTGCCAAGCCAGGAATCTACAAACTCTGCTGGATCCTTCCAGAACGAAAGCTGCCAGCAACTAGGACCCTGCAAGTCCTTAGAGCCCCAGATGCCACCTGTCATCTGACACCCAGAGCCTGGGCCAATGACTTCGTTTTCCCCATGGAAAATGGCCTCCATTTCTGGCCACTCGCCCTGACCAAGAGGGTGGTGCCCAGCAAGAAATTTGCAAGCTTTGCTGGATTGCTCCAAATCTAAAGCTGCCACTTGTTGTTGTTCTATTTCTCTAGAGTCCCATCATGCTGTTCTCAGCTTGCTAAAGTCCATACCTCCTCGGTGTGTTCTTATGGCTGCAGATCTTCACAGCACAGACGCTTTCTTCTGCATGCTGTTCTTTCCCAGTTCAGGGCTCCTTCAAGGCTCTCCCTGAATGGCTAAGCCGCCCCCTTTTATCCCAGTTCTCTTCAATGCTCACAGCTGCAGCCCATCAAGGACAACCAGGACCTGTGGGGCAAAGCCTCTAGACAGATATTCAAATAGAATCCATTTCCTCTACTCTAGCCAGTAAGTACTACCCTACAAGTCCTCAGAACCCCAAAGGCCACCTTTCATCTGACACCCAGACCCTGGGGAAAGGACTTCTTTTTCCCATGGCAAATGGCCTCCCTTGGCAGCCACTCACCCTGGCAGAAAGTGGGAGCCTAGCTAGAATGATGCAATCGTTGCTGGATTTTTCCAAAAGAAAAGCTGGCAGCAACTAGGGCCTTGGAAGTACTTAGAGCCTCAAACGCCACCTTGAACATATTACTGAGACCCTGGGGAAAGGACTTCTTTTTCCCATGGAAAATGGCCTTCATTTGTGGCCACTTGGCCTGGCAGGCAGGGCAGTGCCAATCCAGGAATATACAAACTCTGCTGGATCCTTCCAGAACGAAAGCTGCCAGCAACTAGGACCCTGCAAGTCCTTAGAGCCCCAGATGCCACCTGTCATCTGACACCCAGAGCCTGGGCCAATGACTTCGTTTTCCCCATGGAAAATGGCCTCCATTTCTGGCCACTCGCCCTGACCAAGAGGGTGGTGCCCAGCAAGAAATTTGCAAGCTTTGCTGGATTGCTCCAAATCTAAAGCTGCCACTTGTTGTTGTTCTATTTCTCTAGAGTCCCATCATGCTGTTCTCAGCTTGCTAAAGTCCATACCTCCTCGGTGTGTTCTTATGGCTGCAGATCTTCACAGCACAGACGCTTTCTTCTGCATGCTGTTCTTTCCCAGTTCAGGGCTCCTTCAAGGCTCTCCCTGAATGGCTACGCCGCCCCCTTTTATCCCAGTTCTCTTCAATGCTCACAGCTGCAGCCCATCAAGGACAACCAGGACCTGTGGGGCAAAGCCTCTAGACAGATATTCAAATAGAATCCATTTCCTCTACTCTAGCCAGTAAGTACTACCCTACAAGTCCTCAGAACCCCAAAGGCCACCTTTCATCTGACACCCAGACCCTGGGGAAAGGACTTCTTTTTCCCATGGCAAATGGCCTCCCTTGGCAGCCACTCACCCTGGCAGAAAGTGGGAGCCTAGCTAGAATGATGCAATCGTTGCTGGATTTTTCCAAAAGAAAAGCTGGCAGCAACTAGGGCCCTGGAAGTACTTAGAGCCTCAAACGCCACCTTGAACATATTCCTGAGACCCTGGGGAAAGGACATCTTTTTCCCATGGAAAATGGCCTTCATTTGTGGCCACTTGGCCTGGCAGGCAGGGCAGTGCCAAGCCAGGAATCTACAAACTCTGCTGGATCCTTCCAGAACGAAAGCTGCCAGCAACTAGGACCCTGCAAGTCCTTAGAGCCCCAGATGCCACCTGTCATCTGACACCCAGAGCCTGGGCCAATGACTTCGTTTTCCCCATGGAAAATGGCCTCCATTTCTGGCCACTCGCCCTGACCAAGAGGGTGGTGCCCAGCAAGAAATTTGCAAGCTTTGCTGGATTGCTCCAAATCTAAAGCTGCCACTTGTTGTTGTTCTATTTCTCTAGAGTCCCATCATGCTGTTCTCAGATTGCTAAAGTCCATACCTCCTCGGTGTGTTCTTATGGCTGCAGATCTTCACAGCACAGACGCTTTCTTCTGCATGCTGTTCTTTCCCAGTTCAGGGCTCCTTCAAGGCTCTCCCTGAATGGCTACGCCGCCCCCTTTTATCCCAGTTCTCTTCAATGCTCACAGCTGCAGCCCATCAAGGACAACCAGGACCTGTGGGGCAAAGCCTCTAGACAGATATTCAAATAGAATCCATTTCCTCTACTCTAGCCAGTAAGTACTACCCTACAAGTCCTCAGAACCCCAAAGGCCACCTTTCATCTGACACCCAGACCCTGGGGAAAGGACTTCTTTTTCCCATGGCAAATGGCCTCCCTTGGCAGCCACTCACCCTGGCAGAAAGTGGGAGCCTAGCTAGAATGATGCAATCGTTGCTGGATTTTTCCAAAAGAAAAGCTGGCAGCAACTAGGGCCTTGGAAGTACTTAGAGCCTCAAAGGCCACCTTGAACATATTCCTGAAACCCTGGGGAAAGGACTTCTTTTTCCCATGGAAAATGGCCTTCATTTGTGGCCACTTGGCCTGGCAGGCAGGGCAGTGCCAAGCCAGGAATCTACAAACTCTGCTGGATCCTTCCAGAACGAAAGCTGCCAGCAACTAGGACCCTGCAAGTCCTTAGAGCCCCAGATGCCACCTGTCATCTGACACCCAGAGCCTGGGCCAATGACTTCGTTTTCCCCATGGAAAATGGCCTCCATTTCTGGCCACTCGCCCTGACCAACAGGGTGGTGCCCAGCAAGAAATTTGCAAGCTTTGCTGGATTGCTCCAAATCTAAAGCTGCCACTTGTTGTTGTTCTATTTCTCTAGAGTCCCATCATGCTGTTCTCAGATTGCTAAAGTCCATACCTCCTCGGTGTGTTCTTATGGCTGCAGATCTTCACAGCACAGACGCTTTCTTCTGCATGCTGTTCTTTCCCAGTTCAGGGCTCCTTCAAGGCTCTCCCTGAATGGCTACGCCGCCCCCTTTTATCCCAGTTCTCTTCAATGCTCACAGCTGCAGCCCATCAAGGACAACCAGGACCTGTGGGGCAAAGCCTCTAGACAGATATTCAAATAGAATCCATTTCCTCTACTCTAGCCAGTAAGTACTACCCTACAAGTCCTCAGAACCCCAAAGGCCACCTTTCATCTGACACCCAGACCCTGGGGAAAGGACTTCTTTTTCCCATGGCAAATGGCCTCCCTTGGCAGCCACTCACCCTGGCAGAAAGTGGGAGCCTAGCTAGAATGATGCAATCGTTGCTGGATTTTTCCAAAAGAAAAGCTGGCAGCAACTAGGGCCCTGGAAGTACTTAGAGCCTCAAACGCCACCTTGAACATATTCCTGAGACCCTGGGGAAAGGACTTCTTTTTCCCATGGAAAATGGCCTTCATTTGTGGCCACTTGGCCTGGCAGGCAGGGCAGTGCCAAGCCAGGAATCTACAAACTCTGCTGGATCCTTCCAGAACGAAAGCTGCCAGCAACTAGGACCCTGCAAGTCCTTAGAGCCCCAGATGCCACCTGTCATCTGACACCCAGAGCCTGGGCCAATGACTTCGTTTTCCCCATGGAAAATGGCCTCCATTTCTGGCCACTCGCCCTGACCAAGAGGGTGGTGCCCAGCAAGAAATTTGCAAGCTTTGCTGGATTGCTCCAAATCTAAAGCTGCCACTTGTTGTTGTTCTATTTCTCTAGAGTCCCATCATGCTGTTCTCAGATTGCTAAAGTCCATACCTCCTCGGTGTGTTCTTATGGCTGCAGATCTTCACAGCACAGACGCTTTCTTCTGCATGCTGTTCTTTCCCAGTTCAGGGCTCCTTCAAGGCTCTCCCTGAATGGCTACGCCGCCCCCTTTTATCCCAGTTCTCTTCAATGCTCACAGCTGCAGCCCATCAAGGACAACCAGGACCTGTGGGGCAAAGCCTCTAGACAGATATTCAAATAGAATCCATTTCCTCTACTCTAGCCAGTAAGTACTACCCTACAAGTCCTCAGAACCCCAAAGGCCACCTTTCATCTGACACCCAGACCCTGGGGAAAGGACTTCTTTTTCCCATGGCAAATGGCCTCCCTTGGCAGCCACTCACCCTGGCAGAAAGTGGGAGCCTAGCTAGAATGATGCAATCGTTGCTGGATTTTTCCAAAAGAAAAGCTGGCAGCAACTAGGGCCCTGCAAGTACTTAGAGCCTCAAACGCCACCTTGAACATATTCCTGAGACCCTGGGGAAAGGACATCTTTTTCCCATGGAAAATGGCCTTCATTTGTGGCCACTTGGCCTGGCAGGCAGGGCAGTGCCAAGCCAGGAATCTACAAACTCTGCTGGATCCTTCCAGAACGAAAGCTGCCAGCAACTAGGACCCTGCAAGTCCTTAGAGCCCCAGATGCCACCTGTCATCTGACACCCAGAGCCTGGGCCAATGACTTCGTTTTCCCCATGGAAAATGGCCTCCATTTCTGGCCACTCGCCCTGACCAAGAGGGTGGTGCCCAGCAAGAAATTTGCAAGCTTTGCTGGATTGCTCCAAATCTAAAGCTGCCACTTGTTGTTGTTCTATTTCTCTAGAGTCCCATCATGCTGTTCTCAGATTGCTAAAGTCCATACCTCCTCGGTGTGTTCTTATGGCTGCAGATCTTCACAGCACAGACGCTTTCTTCTGCATGCTGTTCTTTCCCAGTTCAGGGCTCCTTCAAGGCTCTCCCTGAATGGCTACGCCGCCCCCTTTTATCCCAGTTCTCTTCAATGCTCACAGCTGCAGCCCATCAAGGACAACCAGGACCTGTGGGGCAAAGCCTCTAGACAGATATTCAAATAGAATCCATTTCCTCTACTCTAGCCAGTAAGTACTACCCTACAAGTCCTCAGAACCCCAAAGGCCACCTTTCATCTGACACCCAGACCCTGGGGAAAGGACTTCTTTTTCCCATGGCAAATGGCCTCCCTTGGCAGCCACTCACCCTGGCAGAAAGTGGGAGCCTAGCTAGAATGATGCAATCGTTGCTGGATTTTTCCAAAAGAAAAGCTGGCAGCAACTAGGGCCCTGGAAGTACTTAGAGCCTCAAACGCCACCTTGAACATATTCCTGAGACCCTGGGGAAAGGACATCTTTTTCCCATGGAAAATGGCCTTCATTTGTGGCCACTTGGCCTGGCAGGCAGGGCAGTGCCAAGCCAGGAATCTACAAACTCTGCTGGATCCTTCCAGAACGAAAGCTGCCAGCAACTAGGACCCTGCAAGTCCTTAGAGCCCCAGATGCCACCTGTCATCTGACACCCAGAGCCTGGGCCAATGACTTCGTTTTCCCCATGGAAAATGGCCTCCATTTCTGGCCACTCGCCCTGACCAAGAGGGTGGTGCCCAGCAAGAAATTTGCAAGCTTTGCTGGATTGCTCCAAATCTAAAGCTGCCACTTGTTGTTGTTCTATTTCTCTAGAGTCCCATCATGCTGTTCTCAGATTGCTAAAGTCCATACCTCCTCGGTGTGTTCTTATGGCTGCAGATCTTCACAGCACAGACGCTTTCTTCTGCATGCTGTTCTTTCCCAGTTCAGGGCTCCTTCAAGGCTCTCCCTGAATGGCTACGCCGCCCCCTTTTATCCCAGTTCTCTTCAATGCTCACAGCTGCAGCCCATCAAGGACAACCAGGACCTGTGGGGCAAAGCCTCTAGACAGATATTCAAATAGAATCCATTTCCTCTACTCTAGCCAGTAAGTACTACCCTACAAGTCCTCAGAACCCCAAAGGCCACCTTTCATCTGACACCCAGACCCTGGGGAAAGGACTTCTTTTTCCCATGGCAAATGGCCTCCCTTGGCAGCCACTCACCCTGGCAGAAAGTGGGAGCCTAGCTAGAATGATGCAATCGTTGCTGGATTTTTCCAAAAGAAAAGCTGGCAGCAACTAGGGCCCTGGAAGTACTTAGAGCCTCAAACGCCACCTTGAACATATTCCTGAGACCCTGGGGAAAGGACATCTTTTTCCCATGGAAAATGGCCTTCATTTGTGGCCACTTGGCCTGGCAGGCAGGGCAGTGCCAAGCCAGGAATCTACAAACTCTGCTGGATCCTTCCAGAACGAAAGCTGCCAGCAACTAGGACCCTGCAAGTCCTTAGAGCCCCAGATGCCACCTGTCATCTGACACCCAGAGCCTGGGCCAATGACTTCGTTTTCCCCATGGAAAATGGCCTCCATTTCTGGCCACTCGCCCTGACCAAGAGGGTGGTGCCCAGCAAGAAATTTGCAAGCTTTGCTGGATTGCTCCAAATCTAAAGCTGCCACTTGTTGTTGTTCTATTTCTCTAGAGTCCCATCATGCTGTTCTCAGATTGCTAAAGTCCATACCTCCTCGGTGTGTTCTTATGGCTGCAGATCTTCACAGCACAGACGCTTTCTTCTGCATGCTGTTCTTTCCCAGTTCAGGGCTCCTTCAAGGCTCTCCCTGAATGGCTACGCCGCCCCCTTTTATCCCAGTTCTCTTCAATGCTCACAGCTGCAGCCCATCAAGGACAACCAGGACCTGTGGGGCAAAGCCTCTAGACAGATATTCAAATAGAATCCATTTCCTCTACTCTAGCCAGTAAGTACTACCCTACAAGTCCTCAGAACCCCAAAGGCCACCTTTCATCTGACACCCAGACCCTGGGGAAAGGACTTCTTTTTCCCATGGCAAATGGCCTCCCTTGGCAGCCACTCACCCTGGCAGAAAGTGGGAGCCTAGCTAGAATGATGCAATCGTTGCTGGATTTTTCCAAAAGAAAAGCTGGCAGCAACTAGGGCCCTGGAAGTACTTAGAGCCTCAAACGCCACCTTGAACATATTCCTGAGACCCTGGGGAAAGGACTTCTTTTTCCCATGGAAAATGGCCTTCATTTGTGGCCACTTGGCCTGGCAGGCAGGGCAGTGCCAATCCAGGAATATACAAACTATGCTGGATCCTTCCAGAACGAAAGCTGCCAGCAACTAGGACCCTGCAAGTCCTTAGAGCCCCAGATGCCACCTGTCATCTGACACCCAGAGCCTGGGCCAATGACTTCGTTTTCCCCATGGAAAATGGCCTCCATTTCTGGCCACTCGCCCTGACCAAGAGGGTGGTGCCCAGCAAGAAATTTGCAAGCTTTGCTGGATTGCTCCAAATCTAAAGCTGCCACTTGTTGTTGTTCTATTTCTCTAGAGTCCCATCATGCTGTTCTCAGCTTGCTAAAGTCCATACCTCCTCGGTGTGTTCTTATGGCTGCAGATCTTCACAGCACAGACGCTTTCTTCTGCATGCTGTTCTTTCCCAGTTCAGGGCTCCTTCAAGGCTCTCCCTGAATGGCTACGCCGCCCCCTTTTATCCCAGTTCTCTTCAATGCTCACAGCTGCAGCCCATCAAGGACAACCAGGACCTGTGGGGCAAAGCCTCTAGACAGATATTCCAATAGAATCCATTTCCTCTACTCTAGCCAGTAAGTACTACCCTACAAGTCCTCAGAACCCCAAAGGCCACCTTTCATCTGACACCCAGACCCTGGGGAAAGGACTTCTTTTTCCCATGGCAAATGGCCTCCCTTGGCAGCCACTCACCCTGGCAGAAAGTGGGAGCCTAGCTAGAATGATGCAATCGTTGCTGGATTTTTCCAAAAGAAAAGCTGGCAGCAACTAGGGCCCTGGAAGTACTTAGAGCCTCAAACGCCACCTTGAACATATTCCTGAGACCCTGGGGAAAGGACATCTTTTTCCCATGGAAAATGGCCTTCATTTGTGGCCACTTGGCCTGGCAGGCAGGGCAGTGCCAAGCCAGGAATCTACAAACTCTGCTGGATCCTTCCAGAACGAAAGCTGCCAGCAACTAGGACCCTGCAAGTCCTTAGAGCCCCAGATGCCACCTGTCATCTGACACCCAGAGCCTGGGCCAATGACTTCGTTTTCCCCATGGAAAATGGCCTCCATTTCTGGCCACTCGCCCTGACCAAGAGGGTGGTGCCCAGCAAGAAATTTGCAAGCTTTGCTGGATTGCTCCAAATCTAAAGCTGCCACTTGTTGTTGTTCTATTTCTCTAGAGTCCCATCATGCTGTTCTCAGATTGCTAAAGTCCATACCTCCTCGGTGTGTTCTTATGGCTGCAGATCTTCACAGCACAGACGCTTTCTTCTGCATGCTGTTCTTTCCCAGTTCAGGGCTCCTTCAAGGCTCTCCCTGAATGGCTACGCCGCCCCCTTTTATCCCAGTTCTCTTCAATGCTCACAGCTGCAGCCCATCAAGGACAACCAGGACCTGTGGGGCAAAGCCTCTAGACAGATATTCAAATAGAATCCATTTCCTCTACTCTAGCCAGTAAGTACTACCCTACAAGTCCTCAGAACCCCAAAGGCCACCTTTCATCTGACACCCAGACCCTGGGGAAAGGACTTCTTTTTCCCATGGCAAATGGCCTCCCTTGGCAGCCACTCACCCTGGCAGAAAGTGGGAGCCTAGCTAGAATGATGCAATCGTTGCTGGATTTTTCCAAAAGAAAAGCTGGCAGCAACTAGGGCCTTGGAAGTACTTAGAGCCTCAAAGGCCACCTTGAACATATTCCTGAAACCCTGGGGAAAGGACTTCTTTTTCCCATGGAAAATGGCCTTCATTTGTGGCCACTTGGCCTGGCAGGCAGGGCAGTGCCAAGCCAGGAATCTACAAACTCTGCTGGATCCTTCCAGAACGAAAGCTGCCAGCAACTAGGACCCTGCAAGTCCTTAGAGCCCCAGATGCCACCTGTCATCTGACACCCAGAGCCTGGGCCAATGACTTCGTTTTCCCCATGGAAAATGGCCTCCATTTCTGGCCACTCGCCCTGACCAAGAGGGTGGTGCCCAGCAAGAAATTTGCAAGCTTTGCTGGATTGCTCCAAATCTAAAGCTGCCACTTGTTGTTGTTCTATTTCTCTAGAGTCCCATCATGCTGTTCTCAGCTTGCTAAAGTCCATACCTCCTCGGTGTGTTCTTATGGCTGCAGATCTTCACAGCACAGACGCTTTCTTCTGCATGCTGTTCTTTCCCAGTTCAGGGCTCCTTCAAGGCTCTCCCTGAATGGCTACGCCGCCCCCTTTTATCCCAGTTCTCTTCAATGCTCACAGCTGCAGCCCATCAAGGACAACCAGGACCTGTGGGGCAAAGCCTCTAGACAGATATTCAAATAGAATCCATTTCCTCTACTCTAGCCAGTAAGTACTACCCTACAAGTCCTCAGAACCCCAAAGGCCACCTTTCATCTGACACCCAGACCCTGGGGAAAGGACTTCTTTTTCCCATGGCAAATGGCCTCCCTTGGCAGCCACTCACCCTGGCAGAAAGTGGGAGCCTAGCTAGAATGATGCAATCGTTGCTGGATTTTTCCAAAAGAAAAGCTGGCAGCAACTAGGGCCCTGGAAGTACTTAGAGCCTCAAACGCCACCTTGAACATATTCCTGAGACCCTGGGGAAAGGACTTCTTTTTCCCATGGAAAATGGCCTTCATTTGTGGCCACTTGGCCTGGCAGGCAGGGCAGTGCCAAGCCAGGAATCTACAAACTCTGCTGGATCCTTCCAGAACGAAAGCTGCCAGCAACTAGGACCCTGCAAGTCCTTAGAGCCCCAGATGCCACCTGTCATCTGACACCCAGAGCCTGGGCCAATGACTTCGTTTTCCCCATGGAAAATGGCCTCCATTTCTGGCCACTCGCCCTGACCAACAGGGTGGTGCCCAGCAAGAAATTTGCAAGCTTTGCTGGATTGCTCCAAATCTAAAGCTGCCACTTGTTGTTGTTCTATTTCTCTAGAGTCCCATCATGCTGTTCTCAGATTGCTAAAGTCCATACCTCCTCGGTGTGTTCTTATGGCTGCAGATCTTCACAGCACAGACGCTTTCTTCTGCATGCTGTTCTTTCCCAGTTCAGGGCTCCTTCAAGGCTCTCCCTGAATGGCTACGCCGCCCCCTTTTATCCCAGTTCTCTTCAATGCTCACAGCTGCAGCCCATCAAGGACAACCAGGACCTGTGGGGCAAAGCCTCTAGACAGATATTCAAATAGAATCCATTTCCTCTACTCTAGCCAGTAAGTACTACCCTACAAGTCCTCAGAACCCCAAAGGCCACCTTTCATCTGACACCCAGACCCTGGGGAAAGGACTTCTTTTTCCCATGGCAAATGGCCTCCCTTGGCAGCCACTCACCCAGGCAGAAAGTGGGAGCCTAGCTAGAATGATGCAATCGTTGCTGGATTTTTCCAAAAGAAAAGCTGGCAGCAACTAGGGCCCTGGAAGTACTTAGAGCCTCAAACGCCACCTTGAACATATTCCTGAGACCCTGGGGAAAGGACTTCTTTTTCCCATGGAAAATGGCCTTCATTTGTGGCCACTTGGCCGGGCAGGCAGGGCAGTGCCAATCCAGGAATATACAAACTATGCTGGATCCTTCCAGAATGAAAGCTGCCAGCAACTAGGACCCTGCAAGTCCTTAGAGCCCCAGATGCCACCTGTCATCTGACACCCAGAGCCTGGGCCAATGACTTCGTTTTCCCCATGGAAAATGGCCTCCATTTCTGGCCACTCGCCCTGACCAAGAGGGTGGTGCCCAGCAAGAAATTTGCAAGCTTTGCTGGATTGCTCCAAATCTAAAGCTGCCACTTGTTGTTGTTCTATTTCTCTAGAGTCCCATCATGCTGTTCTCAGCTTGCTAAAGTCCATACCTCCTCGGTGTGTTCTTATGGCTGCAGATCTTCACAGCACAGACGCTTTCTTCTGCATGCTGTTCTTTCCCAGTTCAGGGCTCCTTCAAGGCTCTCCCTGAATGGCTACGCCGCCCCCTTTTATCCCAGTTCTCTTCAATGCTCACAGCTGCAGCCCATCAAGGACAACCAGGACCTGTGGGGCAAAGCCTCTAGACAGATATTCCAATAGAATCCATTTCCTCTACTCTAGCCAGTAAGTACTACCCTACAAGTCCTCAGAACCCCAAAGGCCACCTTTCATCTGACACCCAGACCCTGGGGAAAGGACTTCTTTTTCCCATGGCAAATGGCCTCCCTTGGCAGCCACTCACCCAGGCAGAAAGTGGGAGCCTAGCTAGAATGATGCAATCGTTGCTGGATTTTTCCAAAAGAAAAGCTGGCAGCAACTAGGGCCCTGGAAGTACTTAGAGCCTCAAACGCCACCTTGAACATATTCCTGAGACCCTGGGGAAAGGACTTCTTTTTCCCATGGAAAATGGCCTTCATTTGTGGCCACTTGGCCTGGCAGGCAGGGCAGTGCCAAGCCAGGAATCTACAAACTCTGCTGGATCCTTCCAGAACGAAAGCTGCCAGCAACTAGGACCCTGCAAGTCCTTAGAGCCCCAGATGCCACCTGTCATCTGACACCCAGAGCCTGGGCCAATGACTTCGTTTTCCCCATGGAAAATGGCCTCCATTTCTGGCCACTCGCCCTGACCAAGAGGGTGGTGCCCAGCAAGAAATTTGCAAGCTTTGCTGGATTGCTCCAAATCTAAAGCTGCCACTTGTTGTTGTTCTATTTCTCTAGAGTCCCATCATGCTGTTCTCAGATTGCTAAAGTCCATACCTCCTCGGTGTGTTCTTATGGCTGCAGATCTTCACAGCACAGACGCTTTCTTCTGCATGCTGTTCTTTCCCAGTTCAGGGCTCCTTCAAGGCTCTCCCTGAATGGCTACGCCGCCCCCTTTTATCCCAGTTCTCTTCAATGCTCACAGCTGCAGCCCATCAAGGACAACCAGGACCTGTGGGGCAAAGCCTCTAGACAGATATTCAAATAGAATCCATTTCCTCTACTCTAGCCAGTAAGTACTACCCTACAAGTCCTCAGAACCCCAAAGGCCACCTTTCATCTGACACCCAGACCCTGGGGAAAGGACTTCTTTTTCCCATGGCAAATGGCCTCCCTTGGCAGCCACTCACCCTGGCAGAAAGTGGGAGCCTAGCTAGAATGATGCAATCGTTGCTGGATTTTTCCAAAAGAAAAGCTGGCAGCAACTAGGGCCCTGGAAGTACTTAGAGCCTCAAACGCCACCTTGAACATATTCCTGAGACCCTGGGGAAAGGACTTCTTTTTCCCATGGAAAATGGCCTTCATTTGTGGCCACTTGGCCTGGCAGGCAGGGCAGTGCCAAGCCAGGAATCTACAAACTCTGCTGGATCCTTCCAGAACGAAAGCTGCCAGCAACTAGGACCCTGCAAGTCCTTAGAGCCCCAGATGCCACCTGTCATCTGACACCCAGAGCCTGGGCCAATGACTTCGTTTTCCCCATGGAAAATGGCCTCCATTTCTGGCCACTCGCCCTGACCAAGAGGGTGGTGCCCAGCAAGAAATTTGCAAGCTTTGCTGGATTGCTCCAAATCTAAAGCTGCCACTTGTTGTTGTTCTATTTCTCTAGAGTCCCATCATGCTGTTCTCAGATTGCTAAAGTCCATACCTCCTCGGTGTGTTCTTATGGCTGCAGATCTTCACAGCACAGACGCTTTCTTCTGCATGCTGTTCTTTCCCAGTTCAGGGCTCCTTCAAGGCTCTCCCTGAATGGCTACGCCGCCCCCTTTTATCCCAGTTCTCTTCAATGCTCACAGCTGCAGCCCATCAAGGACAACCAGGACCTGTGGGGCAAAGCCTCTAGACAGATATTCAAATAGAATCCATTTCCTCTACTCTAGCCAGTAAGTACTACCCTACAAGTCCTCAGAACCCCAAAGGCCACCTTTCATCTGACACCCAGACCCTGGGGAAAGGACTTCTTTTTCCCATGGCAAATGGCCTCCCTTGGCAGCCACTCACCCTGGCAGAAAGTGGGAGCCTAGCTAGAATGATGCAATCGTTGCTGGATTTTTCCAAAAGAAAAGCTGGCAGCAACTAGGGCCCTGGAAGTACTTAGAGCCTCAAACGCCACCTTGAACATATTCCTGAGACCCTGGGGAAAGGACTTCTTTTTCCCATGGAAAATGGCCTTCATTTGTGGCCACTTGGCCGGGCAGGCAGGGCAGTGCCAATCCAGGAATATACAAACTATGCTGGATCCTTCCAGAACGAAAGCTGCCAGCAACTAGGACCCTGCAAGTCCTTAGAGCCCCAGATGCCACCTGTCATCTGACACCCAGAGCCTGGGCCAATGACTTCGTTTTCCCCATGGAAAATGGCCTCCATTTCTGGCCACTCGCCCTGACCAAGAGGGTGGTGCCCAGCAAGAAATTTGCAAGCTTTGCTGGATTGCTCCAAATCTAAAGCTGCCACTTGTTGTTGTTCTATTTCTCTAGAGTCCCATCATGCTGTTCTCAGATTGCTAAAGTCCATACCTCCTCGGTGTGTTCTTATGGCTGCAGATCTTCACAGCACAGACGCTTTCTTCTGCATGCTGTTCTTTCCCAGTTCAGGGCTCCTTCAAGGCTCTCCCTGAATGGCTACGCCGCCCCCTTTTATCCCAGTTCTCTTCAATGCTCACAGCTGCAGCCCATCAAGGACAACCAGGACCTGTGGGGCAAAGCCTCTAGACAGATATTCCAATAGAATCCATTTCCTCTACTCTAGCCAGTAAGTACTACCCTACAAGTCCTCAGAACCCCAAAGGCCACCTTTCATCTGACACCCAGACCCTGGGGAAAGGACTTCTTTTTCCCATGGCAAATGGCCTCCCTTGGCAGCCACTCACCCTGGCAGAAAGTGGGAGCCTAGCTAGAATGATGCAATCGTTGCTGGATTTTTCCAAAAGAAAAGCTGGCAGCAACTAGGGCCCTGGAAGTACTTAGAGCCTCAAACGCCACCTTGAACATATTCCTGAGACCCTGGGGAAAGGACATCTTTTTCCCATGGAAAATGGCCTTCATTTGTGGCCACTTGGCCTGGCAGGCAGGGCAGTGCCAAGCCAGGAATCTACAAACTCTGCTGGATCCTTCCAGAACGAAAGCTGCCAGCAACTAGGACCCTGCAAGTCCTTAGAGCCCCAGATGCCACCTGTCATCTGACACCCAGAGCCTGGGCCAATGACTTCGTTTTCCCCATGGAAAATGGCCTCCATTTCTGGCCACTCGCCCTGACCAAGAGGGTGGTGCCCAGCAAGAAATTTGCAAGCTTTGCTGGATTGCTCCAAATCTAAAGCTGCCACTTGTTGTTGTTCTATTTCTCTAGAGTCCCATCATGCTGTTCTCAGATTGCTAAAGTCCATACCTCCTCGGTGTGTTCTTATGGCTGCAGATCTTCACAGCACAGACGCTTTCTTCTGCATGCTGTTCTTTCCCAGTTCAGGGCTCCTTCAAGGCTCTCCCTGAATGGCTACGCCGCCCCCTTTTATCCCAGTTCTCTTCAATGCTCACAGCTGCAGCCCATCAAGGACAACCAGGACCTGTGGGGCAAAGCCTCTAGACAGATATTCAAATAGAATCCATTTCCTCTACTCTAGCCAGTAAGTACTACCCTACAAGTCCTCAGAACCCCAAAGGCCACCTTTCATCTGACACCCAGACCCTGGGGAAAGGACTTCTTTTTCCCATGGCAAATGGCCTCCCTTGGCAGCCACTCACCCTGGCAGAAAGTGGGAGCCTAGCTAGAATGATGCAATCGTTGCTGGATTTTTCCAAAAGAAAAGCTGGCAGCAACTAGGGCCCTGGAAGTACTTAGAGCCTCAAACGCCACCTTGAACATATTCCTGAGACCCTGGGGAAAGGACTTCGTTTTTCCCATGGAAAATGGCCTTCATTTGTGGCCACTTGGCCTGGCAGGCAGGGCAGTGCCAAGCCAGGAATCTACAAACTCTGCTGGATCCTTCCAGAACGAAAGCTGCCAGCAACTAGGACCCTGCAAGTCCTTAGAGCCCCAGATGCCACCTGTCATCTGACACCCAGAGCCTGGGCCAATGACTTCGTTTTCCCCATGGAAAATGGCCTCCATTTCTGGCCACTCGCCCTGACCAAGAGGGTGGTGCCCAGCAAGAAATTTGCAAGCTTTGCTGGATTGCTCCAAATCTAAAGCTGCCACTTGTTGTTGTTCTATTTCTCTAGAGTCCCATCATGCTGTTCTCAGATTGCTAAAGTCCATACCTCCTCGGTGTGTTCTTATGGCTGCAGATCTTCACAGCACAGACGCTTTCTTCTGCATGCTGTTCTTTCCCAGTTCAGGGCTCCTTCAAGGCTCTCCCTGAATGGCTACGCCGCCCCCTTTTATCCCAGTTCTCTTCAATGCTCACAGCTGCAGCCCATCAAGGACAACCAGGACCTGTGGGGCAAAGCCTCTAGACAGATATTCAAATAGAATCCATTTCCTCTACTCTAGCCAGTAAGTACTACCCTACAAGTCCTCAGAACCCCAAAGGCCACCTTTCATCTGACACCCAGACCCTGGGGAAAGGACTTCTTTTTCCCATGGCAAATGGCCTCCCTTGGCAGCCACTCACCCAGGCAGAAAGTGGGAGCCTAGCTAGAATGATGCAATCGTTGCTGGATTTTTCCAAAAGAAAAGCTGGCAGCAACTAGGGCCCTGGAAGTACTTAGAGCCTCAAACGCCACCTTGAACATATTCCTGAGACCCTGGGGAAAGGACTTCTTTTTCCCATGGAAAATGGCCTTCATTTGTGGCCACTTGGCCTGGCAGGCAGGGCAGTGCCAATCCAGGAATATACAAACTATGCTGGATCCTTCCAGAACGAAAGCTGCCAGCAACTAGGACCCTGCAAGTCCTTAGAGCCCCAGATGCCACCTGTCATCTGACACCCAGAGCCTGGGCCAATGACTTCGTTTTCCCCATGGAAAATGGCCTCCATTTCTGGCCACTCGCCCTGACCAAGAGGGTGGTGCCCAGCAAGAAATTTGCAAGCTTTGCTGGATTGCTCCAAATCTAAAGCTGCCACTTGTTGTTGTTCTATTTCTCTAGAGTCCCATCATGCTGTTCTCAGATTGCTAAAGTCCATACCTCCTCGGTGTGTTCTTATGGCTGCAGATCTTCACAGCACAGACGCTTTCTTCTGCATGCTGTTCTTTCCCAGTTCAGGGCTCCTTCAAGGCTCTCCCTGAATGGCTACGCCGCCCCCTTTTATCCCAGTTCTCTTCAATGCTCACAGCTGCAGCCCATCAAGGACAACCAGGACCTGTGGGGCAAAGCCTCTAGACAGATATTCAAATAGAATCCATTTCCTCTACTCTAGCCAGTAAGTACTACCCTACAAGTCCTCAGAACCCCAAAGGCCACCTTTCATCTGACACCCAGACCCTGGGGAAAGGACTTCTTTTTCCCATGGCAAATGGCCTCCCTTGGCAGCCACTCACCCTGGCAGAAAGTGGGAGCCTAGCTAGAATGATGCAATCGTTGCTGGATTTTTCCAAAAGAAAAGCTGGCAGCAACTAGGGCCCTGGAAGTACTTAGAGCCTCAAACGCCACCTTGAACATATTCCTGAGACCCTGGGGAAAGGACATCTTTTTCCCATGGAAAATGGCCTTCATTTGTGGCCACTTGGCCTGGCAGGCAGGGCAGTGCCAAGCCAGGAATCTACAAACTCTGCTGGATCCTTCCAGAACGAAAGCTGCCAGCAACTAGGACCCTGCAAGTCCTTAGAGCCCCAGATGCCACCTGTCATCTGACACCCAGAGCCTGGGCCAATGACTTCGTTTTCCCCATGGAAAATGGCCTCCATTTCTGGCCACTCGCCCTGACCAAGAGGGTGGTGCCCAGCAAGAAATTTGCAAGCTTTGCTGGATTGCTCCAAATCTAAAGCTGCCACTTGTTGTTGTTCTATTTCTCTAGAGTCCCATCATGCTGTTCTCAGATTGCTAAAGTCCATACCTCCTCGGTGTGTTCTTATGGCTGCAGATCTTCACAGCACAGACGCTTTCTTCTGCATGCTGTTCTTTCCCAGTTCAGGGCTCCTTCAAGGCTCTCCCTGAATGGCTACGCCGCCCCCTTTTATCCCAGTTCTCTTCAATGCTCACAGCTGCAGCCCATCAAGGACAACCAGGACCTGTGGGGCAAAGCCTCTAGACAGATATTCAAATAGAATCCATTTCCTCTACTCTAGCCAGTAAGTACTACCCTACAAGTCCTCAGAACCCCAAAGGCCACCTTTCATCTGACACCCAGACCCTGGGGAAAGGACTTCTTTTTCCCATGGCAAATGGCCTCCCTTGGCAGCCACTCACCCTGGCAGAAAGTGGGAGCCTAGCTAGAATGATGCAATCGTTGCTGGATTTTTCCAAAAGAAAAGCTGGCAGCAACTAGGGCCTTGGAAGTACTTAGAGCCTCAAAGGCCACCTTGAACATATTCCTGAAACCCTGGGGAAAGGACTTCTTTTTCCCATGGAAAATGGCCTTCATTTGTGGCCACTTGGCCTGGCAGGCAGGGCAGTGCCAAGCCAGGAATCTACAAACTCTGCTGGATCCTTCCAGAACGAAAGCTGCCAGCAACTAGGACCCTGCAAGTCCTTAGAGCCCCAGATGCCACCTGTCATCTGACACCCAGAGCCTGGGCCAATGACTTCGTTTTCCCCATGGAAAATGGCCTCCATTTCTGGCCACTCGCCCTGACCAAGAGGGTGGTGCCCAGCAAGAAATTTGCAAGCTTTGCTGGATTGCTCCAAATCTAAAGCTGCCACTTGTTGTTGTTCTATTTCTCTAGAGTCCCATCATGCTGTTCTCAGATTGCTAAAGTCCATACCTCCTCGGTGTGTTCTTATGGCTGCAGATCTTCACAGCACAGACGCTTTCTTCTGCATGCTGTTCTTTCCCAGTTCAGGGCTCCTTCAAGGCTCTCCCTGAATGGCTACGCCGCCCCCTTTTATCCCAGTTCTCTTCAATGCTCACAGCTGCAGCCCATCAAGGACAACCAGGACCTGTGGGGCAAAGCCTCTAGACAGATATTCAAATAGAATCCATTTCCTCTACTCTAGCCAGTAAGTACTACCCTACAAGTCCTCAGAACCCCAAAGGCCACCTTTCATCTGACACCCAGACCCTGGGGAAAGGACTTCTTTTTCCCATGGCAAATGGCCTCCCTTGGCAGCCACTCACCCTGGCAGAAAGTGGGAGCCTAGCTAGAATGATGCAATCGTTGCTGGATTTTTCCAAAAGAAAAGCTGGCAGCAACTAGGGCCCTGGAAGTACTTAGAGCCTCAAACGCCACCTTGAACATATTCCTGAGACCCTGGGGAAAGGACTTCTTTTTCCCATGGAAAATGGCCTTCATTTGTGGCCACTTGGCCTGGCAGGCAGGGCAGTGCCAAGCCAGGAATCTACAAACTCTGCTGGATCCTTCCAGAACGAAAGCTGCCAGCAACTAGGACCCTGCAAGTCCTTAGAGCCCCAGATGCCACCTGTCATCTGACACCCAGAGCCTGGGCCAATGACTTCGTTTTCCCCATGGAAAATGGCCTCCATTTCTGGCCACTCGCCCTGACCAACAGGGTGGTGCCCAGCAAGAAATTTGCAAGCTTTGCTGGATTGCTCCAAATCTAAAGCTGCCACTTGTTGTTGTTCTATTTCTCTAGAGTCCCATCATGCTGTTCTCAGATTGCTAAAGTCCATACCTCCTCGGTGTGTTCTTATGGCTGCAGATCTTCACAGCACAGACGCTTTCTTCTGCATGCTGTTCTTTCCCAGTTCAGGGCTCCTTCAAGGCTCTCCCTGAATGGCTACGCCGCCCCCTTTTATCCCAGTTCTCTTCAATGCTCACAGCTGCAGCCCATCAAGGACAACCAGGACCTGTGGGGCAAAGCCTCTAGACAGATATTCCAATAGAATCCATTTCCTCTACTCTAGCCAGTAAGTACTACCCTACAAGTCCTCAGAACCCCAAAGGCCACCTTTCATCTGACACCCAGACCCTGGGGAAAGGACTTCTTTTTCCCATGGCAAATGGCCTCCCTTGGCAGCCACTCACCCAGGCAGAAAGTGGGAGCCTAGCTAGAATGATGCAATCGTTGCTGGATTTTTCCAAAAGAAAAGCTGGCAGCAACTAGGGCCCTGGAAGTACTTAGAGCCTCAAACGCCACCTTGAACATATTCCTGAGACCCTGGGGAAAGGACTTCTTTTTCCCATGGAAAATGGCCTTCATTTGTGGCCACTTGGCCGGGCAGGCAGGGCAGTGCCAATCCAGGAATATACAAACTATGCTGGATCCTTCCAGAACGAAAGCTGCCAGCAACTAGGACCCTGCAAGTCCTTAGAGCCCCAGATGCCACCTGTCATCTGACACCCAGAGCCTGGGCCAATGACTTCGTTTTCCCCATGGAAAATGGCCTCCATTTCTGGCCACTCGCCCTGACCAAGAGGGTGGTGCCCAGCAAGAAATTTGCAAGCTTTGCTGGATTGCTCCAAATCTAAAGCTGCCACTTGTTGTTGTTCTATTTCTCTAGAGTCCCATCATGCTGTTCTCAGATTGCTAAAGTCCATACCTCCTCGGTGTGTTCTTATGGCTGCAGATCTTCACAGCACAGACGCTTTCTTCTGCATGCTGTTCTTTCCCAGTTCAGGGCTCCTTCAAGGCTCTCCCTGAATGGCTACGCCGCCCCCTTTTATCCCAGTTCTCTTCAATGCTCACAGCTGCAGCCCATCAAGGACAACCAGGACCTGTGGGGCAAAGCCTCTAGACAGATATTCAAATAGAATCCATTTCCTCTACTCTAGCCAGTAAGTACTACCCTACAAGTCCTCAGAACCCCAAAGGCCACCTTTCATCTGACACCCAGACCCTGGGGAAAGGACTTCTTTTTCCCATGGCAAATGGCCTCCCTTGGCAGCCACTCACCCTGGCAGAAAGTGGGAGCCTAGCTAGAATGATGCAATCGTTGCTGGATTTTTCCAAAAGAAAAGCTGGCAGCAACTAGGGCCCTGGAAGTACTTAGAGCCTCAAACGCCACCTTGAACATATTCCTGAGACCCTGGGGAAAGGACATCTTTTTCCCATGGAAAATGGCCTTCATTTGTGGCCACTTGGCCTGGCAGGCAGGGCAGTGCCAAGCCAGGAATCTACAAACTCTGCTGGATCCTTCCAGAACGAAAGCTGCCAGCAACTAGGACCCTGCAAGTCCTTAGAGCCCCAGATGCCACCTGTCATCTGACACCCAGAGCCTGGGCCAATGACTTCGTTTTCCCCATGGAAAATGGCCTCCATTTCTGGCCACTCGCCCTGACCAAGAGGGTGGTGCCCAGCAAGAAATTTGCAAGCTTTGCTGGATTGCTCCAAATCTAAAGCTGCCACTTGTTGTTGTTCTATTTCTCTAGAGTCCCATCATGCTGTTCTCAGATTGCTAAAGTCCATACCTCCTCGGTGTGTTCTTATGGCTGCAGATCTTCACAGCACAGACGCTTTCTTCTGCATGCTGTTCTTTCCCAGTTCAGGGCTCCTTCAAGGCTCTCCCTGAATGGCTACGCCGCCCCCTTTTATCCCAGTTCTCTTCAATGCTCACAGCTGCAGCCCATCAAGGACAACCAGGACCTGTGGGGCAAAGCCTCTAGACAGATATTCCAATAGAATCCATTTCCTCTACTCTAGCCAGTAAGTACTACCCTACAAGTCCTCAGAACCCCAAAGGCCACCTTTCATCTGACACCCAGACCCTGGGGAAAGGACTTCTTTTTCCCATGGCAAATGGCCTCCCTTGGCAGCCACTCACCCTGGCAGAAAGTGGGAGCCTAGCTAGAATGATGCAATCGTTGCTGGATTTTTCCAAAAGAAAAGCTGGCAGCAACTAGGGCCTTGGAAGTACTTAGAGCCTCAAAGGCCACCTTGAACATATTCCTGAGACCCTGGGGAAAGGACTTCTTTTTCCCATGGAAAATGGCCTTCATTTGTGGCCACTTGGCCTGGCAGGCAGGGCAGTGCCAAGCCAGGAATCTACAAACTCTGCTGGATCCTTCCAGAACGAAAGCTGCCAGCAACTAGGACCCTGCAAGTCCTTAGAGCCCCAGATGCCACCTGTCATCTGACACCCAGAGCCTGGGCCAATGACTTCGTTTTCCCCATGGAAAATGGCCTCCATTTCTGGCCACTCGCCCTGACCAAGAGGGTGGTGCCCAGCAAGAAATTTGCAAGCTTTGCTGGATTGCTCCAAATCTAAAGCTGCCACTTGTTGTTGTTCTATTTCTCTAGAGTCCCATCATGCTGTTCTCAGCTTGCTAAAGTCCATACCTCCTCGGTGTGTTCTTATGGCTGCAGATCTTCACAGCACAGACGCTTTCTTCTGCATGCTGTTCTTTCCCAGTTCAGGGCTCCTTCAAGGCTCTCCCTGAATGGCTACGCCGCCCCCTTTTATCCCAGTTCTCTTCAATGCTCACAGCTGCAGCCCATCAAGGACAACCAGGACCTGTGGGGCAAAGCCTCTAGACAGATATTCCAATAGAATCCATTTCCTCTACTCTAGCCAGTAAGTACTACCCTACAAGTCCTCAGAACCCCAAAGGCCACCTTTCATCTGACACCCAGACCCTGGGGAAAGGACTTCTTTTTCCCATGGCAAATGGCCTCCCTTGGCAGCCACTCACCCTGGCAGAAAGTGGGAGCCTAGCTAGAATGATGCAATCGTTGCTGGATTTTTCCAAAAGAAAAGCTGGCAGCAACTAGGGCCCTGGAAGTACTTAGAGCCTCAAACGCCACCTTGAACATATTCCTGAGACCCTGGGGAAAGGACTTCTTTTTCCCATGGAAAATGGCCTTCATTTGTGGCCACTTGGCCTGGCAGGCAGGGCAGTGCCAAGCCAGGAATCTACAAACTCTGCTGGATCCTTCCAGAACGAAAGCTGCCAGCAACTAGGACCCTGCAAGTCCTTAGAGCCCCAGATGCCACCTGTCATCTGACACCCAGAGCCTGGGCCAATGACTTCGTTTTCCCCATGGAAAATGGCCTCCATTTCTGGCCACTCGCCCTGACCAACAGGGTGGTGCCCAGCAAGAAATTTGCAAGCTTTGCTGGATTGCTCCAAATCTAAAGCTGCCACTTGTTGTTGTTCTATTTCTCTAGAGTCCCATCATGCTGTTCTCAGATTGCTAAAGTCCATACCTCCTCGGTGTGTTCTTATGGCTGCAGATCTTCACAGCACAGACGCTTTCTTCTGCATGCTGTTCTTTCCCAGTTCAGGGCTCCTTCAAGGCTCTCCCTGAATGGCTAAGCCGCCCCCTTTTATCCCAGTTCTCTTCAATGCTCACAGCTGCAGCCCATCAAGGACAACCAGGACCTGTGGGGCAAAGCCTCTAGACAGATATTCAAATAGAATCCATTTCCTCTACTCTAGCCAGTAAGTAGTACCCTACAAGTCCTCAGAACCCCAAAGGCCACCTTTCATCTGACACCCAGACCCTGGGGAAAGGACTTCTTTTTCCCATGGCAAATGGCCTCCCTTGGCAGCCACTCACCCAGGCAGAAAGTGGGAGCCTAGCTAGAATGATGCAATCGTTGCTGGATTTTTCCAAAAGAAAAGCTGGCAGCAACTAGGGCCCTGGAAGTACTTAGAGCCTCAAACGCCACCTTGAACATATTCCTGAGACCCTGGGGAAAGGACTTCTTTTTCCCATGGAAAATGGCCTTCATTTGTGGCCACTTGGCCGGGCAGGCAGGGCAGTGCCAATCCAGGAATATACAAACTATGCTGGATCCTTCCAGAACGAAAGCTGCCAGCAACTAGGACCCTGCAAGTCCTTAGAGCCCCAGATGCCACCTGTCATCTGACACCCAGAGCCTGGGCCAATGACTTCGTTTTCCCCATGGAAAATGGCCTCCATTTCTGGCCACTCGCCCTGACCAAGAGGGTGGTGCCCAGCAAGAAATTTGCAAGCTTTGCTGGATTGCTCCAAATCTAAAGCTGCCACTTGTTGTTGTTCTATTTCTCTAGAGTCCCATCATGCTGTTCTCAGATTGCTAAAGTCCATACCTCCTCGGTGTGTTCTTATGGCTGCAGATCTTCACAGCACAGACGCTTTCTTCTGCATGCTGTTCTTTCCCAGTTCAGGGCTCCTTCAAGGCTCTCCCTGAATGGCTACGCCGCCCCCTTTTATCCCAGTTCTCTTCAATGCTCACAGCTGCAGCCCATCAAGGACAACCAGGACCTGTGGGGCAAAGCCTCTAGACAGATATTCAAATAGAATCCATTTCCTCTACTCTAGCCAGTAAGTACTACCCTACAAGTCCTCAGAACCCCAAAGGCCACCTTTCATCTGACACCCAGACCCTGGGGAAAGGACTTCTTTTTCCCATGGCAAATGGCCTCCCTTGGCAGCCACTCACCCTGGCAGAAAGTGGGAGCCTAGCTAGAATGATGCAATCGTTGCTGGATTTTTCCAAAAGAAAAGCTGGCAGCAACTAGGGCCCTGGAAGTACTTAGAGCCTCAAACGCCACCTTGAACATATTCCTGAGACCCTGGGGAAAGGACATCTTTTTCCCATGGAAAATGGCCTTCATTTGTGGCCACTTGGCCTGGCAGGCAGGGCAGTGCCAAGCCAGGAATCTACAAACTCTGCTGGATCCTTCCAGAACGAAAGCTGCCAGCAACTAGGACCCTGCAAGTCCTTAGAGCCCCAGATGCCACCTGTCATCTGACACCCAGAGCCTGGGCCAATGACTTCGTTTTCCCCATGGAAAATGGCCTCCATTTCTGGCCACTCGCCCTGACCAAGAGGGTGGTGCCCAGCAAGAAATTTGCAAGCTTTGCTGGATTGCTCCAAATCTAAAGCTGCCACTTGTTGTTGTTCTATTTCTCTAGAGTCCCATCATGCTGTTCTCAGATTGCTAAAGTCCATACCTCCTCGGTGTGTTCTTATGGCTGCAGATCTTCACAGCACAGACGCTTTCTTCTGCATGCTGTTCTTTCCCAGTTCAGGGCTCCTTCAAGGCTCTCCCTGAATGGCTACGCCGCCCCCTTTTATCCCAGTTCTCTTCAATGCTCACAGCTGCAGCCCATCAAGGACAACCAGGACCTGTGGGGCAAAGCCTCTAGACAGATATTCCAATAGAATCCATTTCCTCTACTCTAGCCAGTAAGTACTACCCTACAAGTCCTCAGAACCCCAAAGGCCACCTTTCATCTGACACCCAGACCCTGGGGAAAGGACTTCTTTTTCCCATGGCAAATGGCCTCCCTTGGCAGCCACTCACCCTGGCAGAAAGTGGGAGCCTAGCTAGAATGATGCAATCGTTGCTGGATTTTTCCAAAAGAAAAGCTGGCAGCAACTAGGGCCTTGGAAGTACTTAGAGCCTCAAAGGCCACCTTGAACATATTCCTGAGACCCTGGGGAAAGGACTTCTTTTTCCCATGGAAAATGGCCTTCATTTGTGGCCACTTGGCCTGGCAGGCAGGGCAGTGCCAAGCCAGGAATCTACAAACTCTGCTGGATCCTTCCAGAACGAAAGCTGCCAGCAACTAGGACCCTGCAAGTCCTTAGAGCCCCAGATGCCACCTGTCATCTGACACCCAGAGCCTGGGCCAATGACTTCGTTTTCCCCATGGAAAATGGCCTCCATTTCTGGCCACTCGCCCTGACCAAGAGGGTGGTGCCCAGCAAGAAATTTGCAAGCTTTGCTGGATTGCTCCAAATCTAAAGCTGCCACTTGTTGTTGTTCTATTTCTCTAGAGTCCCATCATGCTGTTCTCAGCTTGCTAAAGTCCATACCTCCTCGGTGTGTTCTTATGGCTGCAGATCTTCACAGCACAGACGCTTTCTTCTGCATGCTGTTCTTTCCCAGTTCAGGGCTCCTTCAAGGCTCTCCCTGAATGGCTACGCCGCCCCCTTTTATCCCAGTTCTCTTCAATGCTCACAGCTGCAGCCCATCAAGGACAACCAGGACCTGTGGGGCAAAGCCTCTAGACAGATATTCCAATAGAATCCATTTCCTCTACTCTAGCCAGTAAGTACTACCCTACAAGTCCTCAGAACCCCAAAGGCCACCTTTCATCTGACACCCAGACCCTGGGGAAAGGACTTCTTTTTCCCATGGCAAATGGCCTCCCTTGGCAGCCACTCACCCTGGCAGAAAGTGGGAGCCTAGCTAGAATGATGCAATCGTTGCTGGATTTTTCCAAAAGAAAAGCTGGCAGCAACTAGGGCCCTGGAAGTACTTAGAGCCTCAAACGCCACCTTGAACATATTCCTGAGACCCTGGGGAAAGGACATCTTTTTCCCATGGAAAATGGCCTTCATTTGTGGCCACTTGGCCTGGCAGGCAGGGCAGTGCCAAGCCAGGAATCTACAAACTCTGCTGGATCCTTCCAGAACGAAAGCTGCCAGCAACTAGGACCCTGCAAGTCCTTAGAGCCCCAGATGCCACCTGTCATCTGACACCCAGAGCCTGGGCCAATGACTTCGTTTTCCCCATGGAAAATGGCCTCCATTTCTGGCCACTCGCCCTGACCAAGAGGGTGGTGCCCAGCAAGAAATTTGCAAGCTTTGCTGGATTGCTCCAAATCTAAAGCTGCCACTTGTTGTTGTTCTATTTCTCTAGAGTCCCATCATGCTGTTCTCAGATTGCTAAAGTCCATACCTCCTCGGTGTGTTCTTATGGCTGCAGATCTTCACAGCACAGACGCTTTCTTCTGCATGCTGTTCTTTCCCAGTTCAGGGCTCCTTCAAGGCTCTCCCTGAATGGCTAAGCCGCCCCCTTTTATCCCAGTTCTCTTCAATGCTCACAGCTGCAGCCCATCAAGGACAACCAGGACCTGTGGGGCAAAGCCTCTAGACAGATATTCAAATAGAATCCATTTCCTCTACTCTAGCCAGTAAGTAGTACCCTACAAGTCCTCAGAACCCCAAAGGCCACCTTTCATCTGACACCCAGACCCTGGGGAAAGGACTTCTTTTTCCCATGGCAAATGGCCTCCCTTGGCAGCCACTCACCCAGGCAGAAAGTGGGAGCCTAGCTAGAATGATGCAATCGTTGCTGGATTTTTCCAAAAGAAAAGCTGCCAGCAACTAGGGCCCTGCAAGTACTTAGAGCCTCAAACGCCACCTTGAACATATTCCTGAGACCCTGGGGAAAGGACTTCTTTTTCCCATGGAAAATGGCCTTCATTTGTGGCCACTTGGCCTGGCAGGCAGGGCAGTGCCAAGCCAGGAATCTACAAACTCTGCTGGATCCTTCCAAAACTAAAGCTGCCAGAAACTAGGACCCTGCAAGTCCTTAGAGCCCCAGATGCCACCTGTCATCTGACACCCAGAGCCTGGGCCAATGACTTCGTTTTCCCCATGGAAAATGGCCTCCATTTCTGGCCACTCGCCCTGACCAAGAGGGTGGTGCCCAGCAAGAAATTTGCAAGCTTTGCTGGATTGCTCCAAATCTAAAGCTGCCACTTGTTGTTGTTCTATTTCTCTAGAGTCCCATCATGCTGTTCTCAGATTGCTAAAGTCCATACCTCCTCGGTGTGTTCTTATGGCTGCAGATCTTCACAGCACAGACGCTTTCTTCTGCATGCTGTTCTTTCCCAGTTCAGGGCTCCTTCAAGGCTCTCCCTGAATGGCTACGCCGCCCCCTTTTATCCCAGTTCTCTTCAATGCTCACAGCTGCAGCCCATCAAGGACAACCAGGACCTGTGGGGCAAAGCCTCTAGACAGATATTCAAATAGAATCCATTTCCTCTACTCTAGCCAGTAAGTAGTACCCTACAAGTCCTCAGAACCCCAAAGGCCACCTTTCATCTGACACCCAGACCCTGGGGAAAGGACTTCTTTTTCCCATGGCAAATGGCCTCCCTTGGCAGCCACTCACCCAGGCAGAAAGTGGGAGCCTAGCTAGAATGATGCAATCGTTGCTGGATTTTTCCAAAAGAAAAGCTGGCAGCAACTAGGGCCCTGGAAGTACTTAGAGCCTCAAACGCCACCTTGAACATATTCCTGAGACCCTGGGGAAAGGACTTCGTTTTTCCCATGGAAAATGGCCTTCATTTGTGGCCACTTGGCCTGGCAGGCAGGGCAGTGCCAAGCCAGGAATCTACAAACTCTGCTGGATCCTTCCAGAACGAAAGCTGCCAGCAACTAGGACCCTGCAAGTCCTTAGAGCCCCAGATGCCACCTGTCATCTGACACCCAGAGCCTGGGCCAATGACTTCGTTTTCCCCATGGAAAATGGCCTCCATTTCTGGCCACTCGCCCTGACCAAGAGGGTGGTGCCCAGCAAGAAATTTGCAAGCTTTGCTGGATTGCTCCAAATCTAAAGCTGCCACTTGTTGTTGTTCTATTTCTCTAGAGTCCCATCATGCTGTTCTCAGATTGCTAAAGTCCATACCTCCTCGGTGTGTTCTTATGGCTGCAGATCTTCACAGCACAGACGCTTTCTTCTGCATGCTGTTCTTTCCCAGTTCAGGGCTCCTTCAAGGCTCTCCCTGAATGGCTACGCCGCCCCCTTTTATCCCAGTTCTCTTCAATGCTCACAGCTGCAGCCCATCAAGGACAACCAGGACCTGTGGGGCAAAGCCTCTAGACAGATATTCCAATAGAATCCATTTCCTCTACTCTAGCCAGTAAGTACTACCCTACAAGTCCTCAGAACCCCAAAGGCCACCTTTCATCTGACACCCAGACCCTGGGGAAAGGACTTCTTTTTCCCATGGCAAATGGCCTCCCTTGGCAGCCACTCACCCTGGCAGAAAGTGGGAGCCTAGCTAGAATGATGCAATCGTTGCTGGATTTTTCCAAAAGAAAAGCTGGCAGCAACTAGGGCCTTGGAAGTACTTAGAGCCTCAAACGCCACCTTGAACATATTACTGAGACCCTGGGGAAAGGACTTCTTTTTCCCATGGAAAATGGCCTTCATTTGTGGCCACTTGGCCTGGCAGGCAGGGCAGTGCCAAGCCAGGAATATACAAACTCTGCTGGATCCTTCCAGAACGAAAGCTGCCAGCAACTAGGACCCTGCAAGTCCTTAGAGCCCCAGATGCCACCTGTCATCTGACACCCAGAGCCTGGGCCAATGACTTCGTTTTCCCCATGGAAAATGGCCTCCATTTCTGGCCACTCGCCCTGACCAAGAGGGTGGTGCCCAGCAAGAAATTTGCAAGCTTTGCTGGATTGCTCCAAATCTAAAGCTGCCACTTGTTGTTGTTCTATTTCTCTAGAGTCCCATCATGCTGTTCTCAGATTGCTAAAGTCCATACCTCCTCGGTGTGTTCTTATGGCTGCAGATCTTCACAGCACAGACGCTTTCTTCTGCATGCTGTTCTTTCCCAGTTCAGGGCTCCTTCAAGGCTCTCCCTGAATGGCTACGCCGCCCCCTTTTATCCCAGTTCTCTTCAATGCTCACAGCTGCAGCCCATCAAGGACAACCAGGACCTGTGGGGCAAAGCCTCTAGACAGATATTCAAATAGAATCCATTTCCTCTACTCTAGCCAGTAAGTACTACCCTACAAGTCCTCAGAACCCCAAAGGCCACCTTTCATCTGACACCCAGACCCTGGGGAAAGGACTTCTTTTTCCCATGGCAAATGGCCTCCCTTGGCAGCCACTCACCCTGGCAGAAAGTGGGAGCCTAGCTAGAATGATGCAATCGTTGCTGGATTTTTCCAAAAGAAAAGCTGGCAGCAACTAGGGCCTTGGAAGTACTTAGAGCCTCAAAGGCCACCTTGAACATATTCCTGAGACCCTGGGGAAAGGACTTCTTTTTCCCATGGAAAATGGCCTTCATTTGTGGCCACTTGGCCTGGCAGGCAGGGCAGTGCCAAGCCAGGAATCTACAAACTCTGCTGGATCCTTCCAGAACGAAAGCTGCCAGCAACTAGGACCCTGCAAGTCCTTAGAGCCCCAGATGCCACCTGTCATCTGACACCCAGAGCCTGGGCCAATGACTTCGTTTTCCCCATGGAAAATGGCCTCCATTTCTGGCCACTCGCCCTGACCAAGAGGGTGGTGCCCAGCAAGAAATTTGCAAGCTTTGCTGGATTGCTCCAAATCTAAAGCTGCCACTTGTTGTTGTTCTATTTCTCTAGAGTCCCATCATGCTGTTCTCAGCTTGCTAAAGTCCATACCTCCTCGGTGTGTTCTTATGGCTGCAGATCTTCACAGCACAGACGCTTTCTTCTGCATGCTGTTCTTTCCCAGTTCAGGGCTCCTTCAAGGCTCTCCCTGAATGGCTACGCCGCCCCCTTTTATCCCAGTTCTCTTCAATGCTCACAGCTGCAGCCCATCAAGGACAACCAGGACCTGTGGGGCAAAGCCTCTAGACAGATATTCAAATAGAATCCATTTCCTCTACTCTAGCCAGTAAGTACTACCCTACAAGTCCTCAGAACCCCAAAGGCCACCTTTCATCTGACACCCAGACCCTGGGGAAAGGACTTCTTTTTCCCATGGCAAATGGCCTCCCTTGGCAGCCACTCACCCTGGCAGAAAGTGGGAGCCTAGCTAGAATGATGCAATCGTTGCTGGATTTTTCCAAAAGAAAAGCTGGCAGCAACTAGGGCCCTGGAAGTACTTAGAGCCTCAAACGCCACCTTGAACATATTCCTGAGACCCTGGGGAAAGGACTTCTTTTTCCCATGGAAAATGGCCTTCATTTGTGGCCACTTGGCCTGGCAGGCAGGGCAGTGCCAAGCCAGGAATCTACAAACTCTGCTGGATCCTTCCAGAACGAAAGCTGCCAGCAACTAGGACCCTGCAAGTCCTTAGAGCCCCAGATGCCACCTGTCATCTGACACCCAGAGCCTGGGCCAATGACTTCGTTTTCCCCATGGAAAATGGCCTCCATTTCTGGCCACTCGCCCTGACCAAGAGGGTGGTGCCCAGCAAGAAATTTGCAAGCTTTGCTGGATTGCTCCAAATCTAAAGCTGCCACTTGTTGTTGTTCTATTTCTCTAGAGTCCCATCATGCTGTTCTCAGATTGCTAAAGTCCATACCTCCTCGGTGTGTTCTTATGGCTGCAGATCTTCACAGCACAGACGCTTTCTTCTGCATGCTGTTCTTTCCCAGTTCAGGGCTCCTTCAAGGCTCTCCCTGAATGGCTACGCCGCCCCCTTTTATCCCAGTTCTCTTCAATGCTCACAGCTGCAGCCCATCAAGGACAACCAGGACCTGTGGGGCAAAGCCTCTAGACAGATATTCAAATAGAATCCATTTCCTCTACTCTAGCCAGTAAGTACTACCCTACAAGTCCTCAGAACCCCAAAGGCCACCTTTCATCTGACACCCAGACCCTGGGGAAAGGACTTCTTTTTCCCATGGCAAATGGCCTCCCTTGGCAGCCACTCACCCTGGCAGAAAGTGGGAGCCTAGCTAGAATGATGCAATCGTTGCTGGATTTTTCCAAAAGAAAAGCTGGCAGCAACTAGGGCCCTGGAAGTACTTAGAGCCTCAAACGCCACCTTGAACATATTCCTGAGACCCTGGGGAAAGGACATCTTTTTCCCATGGAAAATGGCCTTCATTTGTGGCCACTTGGCCTGGCAGGCAGGGCAGTGCCAAGCCAGGAATCTACAAACTCTGCTGGATCCTTCCAGAACGAAAGCTGCCAGCAACTAGGACCCTGCAAGTCCTTAGAGCCCCAGATGCCACCTGTCATCTGACACCCAGAGCCTGGGCCAATGACTTCGTTTTCCCCATGGAAAATGGCCTCCATTTCTGGCCACTCGCCCTGACCAAGAGGGTGGTGCCCAGCAAGAAATTTGCAAGCTTTGCTGGATTGCTCCAAATCTAAAGCTGCCACTTGTTGTTGTTCTATTTCTCTAGAGTCCCATCATGCTGTTCTCAGATTGCTAAAGTCCATACCTCCTCGGTGTGTTCTTATGGCTGCAGATCTTCACAGCACAGACGCTTTCTTCTGCATGCTGTTCTTTCCCAGTTCAGGGCTCCTTCAAGGCTCTCCCTGAATGGCTACGCCGCCCCCTTTTATCCCAGTTCTCTTCAATGCTCACAGCTGCAGCCCATCAAGGACAACCAGGACCTGTGGGGCAAAGCCTCTAGACAGATATTCAAATAGAATCCATTTCCTCTACTCTAGCCAGTAAGTACTACCCTACAAGTCCTCAGAACCCCAAAGGCCACCTTTCATCTGACACCCAGACCCTGGGGAAAGGACTTCTTTTTCCCATGGCAAATGGCCTCCCTTGGCAGCCACTCACCCTGGCAGAAAGTGGGAGCCTAGCTAGAATGATGCAATCGTTGCTGGATTTTTCCAAAAGAAAAGCTGGCAGCAACTAGGGCCTTGGAAGTACTTAGAGCCTCAAAGGCCACCTTGAACATATTCCTGAGACCCTGGGGAAAGGACTTCTTTTTCCCATGGAAAATGGCCTTCATTTGTGGCCACTTGGCCTGGCAGGCAGGGCAGTGCCAAGCCAGGAATCTACAAACTCTGCTGGATCCTTCCAGAACGAAAGCTGCCAGCAACTAGGACCCTGCAAGTCCTTAGAGCCCCAGATGCCACCTGTCATCTGACACCCAGAGCCTGGGCCAATGACTTCGTTTTCCCCATGGAAAATGGCCTCCATTTCTGGCCACTCGCCCTGACCAAGAGGGTGGTGCCCAGCAAGAAATTTGCAAGCTTTGCTGGATTGCTCCAAATCTAAAGCTGCCACTTGTTGTTGTTCTATTTCTCTAGAGTCCCATCATGCTGTTCTCAGCTTGCTAAAGTCCATACCTCCTCGGTGTGTTCTTATGGCTGCAGATCTTCACAGCACAGACGCTTTCTTCTGCATGCTGTTCTTTCCCAGTTCAGGGCTCCTTCAAGGCTCTCCCTGAATGGCTACGCCGCCCCCTTTTATCCCAGTTCTCTTCAATGCTCACAGCTGCAGCCCATCAAGGACAACCAGGACCTGTGGGGCAAAGCCTCTAGACAGATATTCAAATAGAATCCATTTCCTCTACTCTAGCCAGTAAGTACTACCCTACAAGTCCTCAGAACCCCAAAGGCCACCTTTCATCTGACACCCAGACCCTGGGGAAAGGACTTCTTTTTCCCATGGCAAATGGCCTCCCTTGGCAGCCACTCACCCTGGCAGAAAGTGGGAGCCTAGCTAGAATGATGCAATCGTTGCTGGATTTTTCCAAAAGAAAAGCTGGCAGCAACTAGGGCCCTGGAAGTACTTAGAGCCTCAAACGCCACCTTGAACATATTCCTGAGACCCTGGGGAAAGGACTTCTTTTTCCCATGGAAAATGGCCTTCATTTGTGGCCACTTGGCCTGGCAGGCAGGGCAGTGCCAAGCCAGGAATCTACAAACTCTGCTGGATCCTTCCAGAACGAAAGCTGCCAGCAACTAGGACCCTGCAAGTCCTTAGAGCCCCAGATGCCACCTGTCATCTGACACCCAGAGCCTGGGCCAATGACTTCGTTTTCCCCATGGAAAATGGCCTCCATTTCTGGCCACTCGCCCTGACCAAGAGGGTGGTGCCCAGCAAGAAATTTGCAAGCTTTGCTGGATTGCTCCAAATCTAAAGCTGCCACTTGTTGTTGTTCTATTTCTCTAGAGTCCCATCATGCTGTTCTCAGATTGCTAAAGTCCATACCTCCTCGGTGTGTTCTTATGGCTGCAGATCTTCACAGCACAGACGCTTTCTTCTGCATACTGTTCTTTCCCAGTTCAGGGCTCCTTCAAGGCTCTCCCTGAATGGCTACGCCGCCCCCTTTTATCCCAGTTCTCTTCAATGCTCACAGCTGCAGCCCATCAAGGACAACCAGGACCTGTGGGGCAAAGCCTCTAGACAGATATTCAAATAGAATCCATTTCCTCTACTCTAGCCAGTAAGTACTACCCTACAAGTCCTCAGAACCCCAAAGGCCACCTTTCATCTGACACCCAGACCCTGGGGAAAGGACTTCTTTTTCCCATGGCAAATGGCCTCCCTTGGCAGCCACTCACCCAGGCAGAAAGTGGGAGCCTAGCTAGAATGATGCAATCGTTGCTGGATTTTTCCAAAAGAAAAGCTGGCAGCAACTAGGGCCCTGGAAGTACTTAGAGCCTCAAACGCCACCTTGAACATATTCCTGAGACCCTGGGGAAAGGACTTCTTTTTCCCATGGAAAATGGCCTTCATTTGTGGCCACTTGGCCTGGCAGGCAGGGCAGTGCCAAGCCAGGAATCTACAAACTCTGCTGGATCCTTCCAGAACGAAAGCTGCCAGCAACTAGGACCCTGCAAGTCCTTAGAGCCCCAGATGCCACCTGTCATCTGACACCCAGAGCCTGGGCCAATGACTTCGTTTTCCCCATGGAAAATGGCCTCCATTTCTGGCCACTCGCCCTGACCAAGAGGGTGGTGCCCAGCAAGAAATTTGCAAGCTTTGCTGGATTGCTCCAAATCTAAAGCTGCCACTTGTTGTTGTTCTATTTCTCTAGAGTCCCATCATGCTGTTCTCAGCTTGCTAAAGTCCATACCTCCTCGGTGTGTTCTTATGGCTGCAGATCTTCACAGCACAGACGCTTTCTTCTGCATGCTGTTCTTTCCCAGTTCAGGGCTCCTTCAAGGCTCTCCCTGAATGGCTACGCCGCCCCCTTTTATCCCAGTTCTCTTCAATGCTCACAGCTGCAGCCCATCAAGGACAACCAGGACCTGTGGGGCAAAGCCTCTAGACAGATATTCAAATAGAATCCATTTCCTCTACTCTAGCCAGTAAGTACTACCCTACAAGTCCTCAGAACCCCAAAGGCCACCTTTCATCTGACACCCAGACCCTGGGGAAAGGACTTCTTTTTCCCATGGCAAATGGCCTCCCTTGGCAGCCACTCACCCTGGCAGAAAGTGGGAGCCTAGCTAGAATGATGCAATCGTTGCTGGATTTTTCCAAAAGAAAAGCTGGCAGCAACTAGGGCCTTGGAAGTACTTAGAGCCTCAAAGGCCACCTTGAACATATTCCTGAGACCCTGGGGAAAGGACTTCTTTTTCCCATGGAAAATGGCCTTCATTTGTGGCCACTTGGCCTGGCAGGCAGGGCAGTGCCAAGCCAGGAATCTACAAACTCTGCTGGATCCTTCCAGAACGAAAGCTGCCAGCAACTAGGACCCTGCAAGTCCTTAGAGCCCCAGATGCCACCTGTCATCTGACACCCAGAGCCTGGGCCAATGACTTCGTTTTCCCCATGGAAAATGGCCTCCATTTCTGGCCACTCGCCCTGACCAAGAGGGTGGTGCCCAGCAAGAAATTTGCAAGCTTTGCTGGATTGCTCCAAATCTAAAGCTGCCACTTGTTGTTGTTCTATTTCTCTAGAGTCCCATCATGCTGTTCTCAGCTTGCTAAAGTCCATACCTCCTCGGTGTGTTCTTATGGCTGCAGATCTTCACAGCACAGACGCTTTCTTCTGCATGCTGTTCTTTCCCAGTTCAGGGCTCCTTCAAGGCTCTCCCTGAATGGCTACGCCGCCCCCTTTTATCCCAGTTCTCTTCAATGCTCACAGCTGCAGCCCATCAAGGACAACCAGGACCTGTGGGGCAAAGCCTCTAGACAGATATTCAAATAGAATCCATTTCCTCTACTCTAGCCAGTAAGTACTACCCTACAAGTCCTCAGAACCCCAAAGGCCACCTTTCATCTGACACCCAGACCCTGGGGAAAGGACTTCTTTTTCCCATGGCAAATGGCCTCCCTTGGCAGCCACTCACCCAGGCAGAAAGTGGGAGCCTAGCTAGAATGATGCAATCGTTGCTGGATTTTTCCAAAAGAAAAGCTGGCAGCAACTAGGGCCCTGGAAGTACTTAGAGCCTCAAACGCCACCTTGAACATATTCCTGAGACCCTGGGGAAAGGACATCTTTTTCCCATGGAAAATGGCCTTCATTTGTGGCCACTTGGCCTGGCAGGCAGGGCAGTGCCAAGCCAGGAATCTACAAACTCTGCTGGATCCTTCCAGAACGAAAGCTGCCAGCAACTAGGACCCTGCAAGTCCTTAGAGCCCCAGATGCCACCTGTCATCTGACACCCAGAGCCTGGGCCAATGACTTCGTTTTCCCCATGGAAAATGGCCTCCATTTCTGGCCACTCGCCCTGACCAAGAGGGTGGTGCCCAGCAAGAAATTTGCAAGCTTTGCTGGATTGCTCCAAATCTAAAGCTGCCACTTGTTGTTGTTCTATTTCTCTAGAGTCCCATCATGCTGTTCTCAGCTTGCTAAAGTCCATACCTCCTCGGTGTGTTCTTATGGCTGCAGATCTTCACAGCACAGACGCTTTCTTCTGCATGCTGTTCTTTCCCAGTTCAGGGCTCCTTCAAGGCTCTCCCTGAATGGCTACGCCGCCCCCTTTTATCCCAGTTCTCTTCAATGCTCACAGCTGCAGCCCATCAAGGACAACCAGGACCTGTGGGGCAAAGCCTCTAGACAGATATTCAAATAGAATCCATTTCCTCTACTCTAGCCAGTAAGTACTACCCTACAAGTCCTCAGAACCCCAAAGGCCACCTTTCATCTGACACCCAGACCCTGGGGAAAGGACTTCTTTTTCCCATGGCAAATGGCCTCCCTTGGCAGCCACTCACCCTGGCAGAAAGTGGGAGCCTAGCTAGAATGATGCAATCGTTGCTGGATTTTTCCAAAAGAAAAGCTGGCAGCAACTAGGGCCTTGGAAGTACTTAGAGCCTCAAAGGCCACCTTGAACATATTCCTGAAACCCTGGGGAAAGGACTTCGTTTTTCCCATGGAAAATGGCCTTCATTTGTGGCCACTTGGCCTGGCAGGCAGGGCAGTGCCAAGCCAGGAATCTACAAACTCTGCTGGATCCTTCCAGAACGAAAGCTGCCAGCAACTAGGACCCTGCAAGTCCTTAGAGCCCCAGATGCCACCTGTCATCTGACACCCAGAGCCTGGGCCAATGACTTCGTTTTCCCCATGGAAAATGGCCTCCATTTCTGGCCACTCGCCCTGACCAAGAGGGTGGTGCCCAGCAAGAAATTTGCAAGCTTTGCTGGATTGCTCCAAATCTAAAGCTGCCACTTGTTGTTGTTCTATTTCTCTAGAGTCCCATCATGCTGTTCTCAGCTTGCTAAAGTCCATACCTCCTCGGTGTGTTCTTATGGCTGCAGATCTTCACAGCACAGACGCTTTCTTCTGCATGCTGTTCTTTCCCAGTTCAGGGCTCCTTCAAGGCTCTCCCTGAATGGCTACGCCGCCCCCTTTTATCCCAGTTCTCTTCAATGCTCACAGCTGCAGCCCATCAAGGACAACCAGGACCTGTGGGGCAAAGCCTCTAGACAGATATTCAAATAGAATCCATTTCCTCTACTCTAGCCAGTAAGTACTACCCTACAAGTCCTCAGAACCCCAAAGGCCACCTTTCATCTGACACCCAGACCCTGGGGAAAGGACTTCTTTTTCCCATGGCAAATGGCCTCCCTTGGCAGCCACTCACCCTGGCAGAAAGTGGGAGCCTAGCTAGAATGATGCAATCGTTTCTGGATTTTTCCAAAAGAAAAGCTGGCAGCAACTAGGGCCCTGGAAGTACTTAGAGCCTCAAACGCCACCTTGAACATATTCCTGAGACCCTGGGGAAAGGACTTCTTTTTCCCATGGAAAATGGCCTTCATTTGTGGCCACTTGGCCTGGCAGGCAGGGCAGTGCCAAGCCAGGAATCTACAAACTCTGCTGGATCCTTCCAGAACGAAAGCTGCCAGCAACTAGGACCCTGCAAGTCCTTAGAGCCCCAGATGCCACCTGTCATCTGACACCCAGAGCCTGGGCCAATGACTTCGTTTTCCCCATGGAAAATGGCCTCCATTTCTGGCCACTCGCCCTGACCAAGAGGGTGGTGCCCAGCAAGAAATTTGCAAGCTTTGCTGGATTGCTCCAAATCTAAAGCTGCCACTTGTTGTTGTTCTATTTCTCTAGAGTCCCATCATGCTGTTCTCAGCTTGCTAAAGTCCATACCTCCTCGGTGTGTTCTTATGGCTGCAGATCTTCACAGCACAGACGCTTTCTTCTGCATGCTGTTCTTTCCCAGTTCAGGGCTCCTTCAAGGCTCTCCCTGAATGGCTACGCCGCCCCCTTTTATCCCAGTTCTCTTCAATGCTCACAGCTGCAGCCCATCAAGGACAACCAGGACCTGTGGGGCAAAGCCTCTAGACAGATATTCCAATAGAATCCATTTCCTCTACTCTAGCCAGTAAGTACTACCCTACAAGTCCTCAGAACCCCAAAGGCCACCTTTCATCTGACACCCAGACCCTGGGGAAAGGACTTCTTTTTCCCATGGCAAATGGCCTCCCTTGGCAGCCACTCACCCAGGCAGAAAGTGGGAGCCTAGCTAGAATGATGCAATCGTTGCTGGATTTTTCCAAAAGAAAAGCTGGCAGCAACTAGGGCCCTGGAAGTACTTAGAGCCTCAAACGCCACCTTGAACATATTCCTGAGACCCTGGGGAAAGGACTTCTTTTTCCCATGGAAAATGGCCTTCATTTGTGGCCACTTGGCCGGGCAGGCAGGGCAGTGCCAATCCAGGAATATACAAACTATGCTGGATCCTTCCAGAACGAAAGCTGCCAGCAACTAGGACCCTGCAAGTCCTTAGAGCCCCAGATGCCACCTGTCATCTGACACCCAGAGCCTGGGCCAATGACTTCGTTTTCCCCATGGAAAATGGCCTCCATTTCTGGCCACTCGCCCTGACCAAGAGGGTGGTGCCCAGCAAGAAATTTGCAAGCTTTGCTGGATTGCTCCAAATCTAAAGCTGCCACTTGTTGTTGTTCTATTTCTCTAGAGTCCCATCATGCTGTTCTCAGATTGCTAAAGTCCATACCTCCTCGGTGTGTTCTTATGGCTGCAGATCTTCACAGCACAGACGCTTTCTTCTGCATGCTGTTCTTTCCCAGTTCAGGGCTCCTTCAAGGCTCTCCCTGAATGGCTACGCCGCCCCCTTTTATCCCAGTTCTCTTCAATGCTCACAGCTGCAGCCCATCAAGGACAACCAGGACCTGTGGGGCAAAGCCTCTAGACAGATATTCAAATAGAATCCATTTCCTCTACTCTAGCCAGTAAGTACTACCCTACAAGTCCTCAGAACCCCAAAGGCCACCTTTCATCTGACACCCAGACCCTGGGGAAAGGACTTCTTTTTCCCATGGCAAATGGCCTCCCTTGGCAGCCACTCACCCTGGCAGAAAGTGGGAGCCTAGCTAGAATGATGCAATCGTTGCTGGATTTTTCCAAAAGAAAAGCTGGCAGCAACTAGGGCCCTGGAAGTACTTAGAGCCTCAAACGCCACCTTGAACATATTCCTGAGACCCTGGGGAAAGGACATCTTTTTCCCATGGAAAATGGCCTTCATTTGTGGCCACTTGGCCTGGCAGGCAGGGCAGTGCCAAGCCAGGAATCTACAAACTCTGCTGGATCCTTCCAGAACGAAAGCTGCCAGCAACTAGGACCCTGCAAGTCCTTAGAGCCCCAGATGCCACCTGTCATCTGACACCCAGAGCCTGGGCCAATGACTTCGTTTTCCCCATGGAAAATGGCCTCCATTTCTGGCCACTCGCCCTGACCAAGAGGGTGGTGCCCAGCAAGAAATTTGCAAGCTTTGCTGGATTGCTCCAAATCTAAAGCTGCCACTTGTTGTTGTTCTATTTCTCTAGAGTCCCATCATGCTGTTCTCAGCTTGCTAAAGTCCATACCTCCTCGGTGTGTTCTTATGGCTGCAGATCTTCACAGCACAGACGCTTTCTTCTGCATGCTGTTCTTTCCCAGTTCAGGGCTCCTTCAAGGCTCTCCCTGAATGGCTACGCCGCCCCCTTTTATCCCAGTTCTCTTCAATGCTCACAGCTGCAGCCCATCAAGGACAACCAGGACCTGTGGGGCAAAGCCTCTAGACAGATATTCAAATAGAATCCATTTCCTCTACTCTAGCCAGTAAGTACTACCCTACAAGTCCTCAGAACCCCAAAGGCCACCTTTCATCTGACACCCAGACCCTGGGGAAAGGACTTCTTTTTCCCATGGCAAATGGCCTCCCTTGGCAGCCACTCACCCTGGCAGAAAGTGGGAGCCTAGCTAGAATGATGCAATCGTTGCTGGATTTTTCCAAAAGAAAAGCTGGCAGCAACTAGGGCCTTGGAAGTACTTAGAGCCTCAAAGGCCACCTTGAACATATTCCTGAGACCCTGGGGAAAGGACTTCTTTTTCCCATGGAAAATGGCCTTCATTTGTGGCCACTTGGCCTGGCAGGCAGGGCAGTGCCAAGCCAGGAATCTACAAACTCTGCTGGATCCTTCCAGAACGAAAGCTGCCAGCAACTAGGACCCTGCAAGTCCTTAGAGCCCCAGATGCCACCTGTCATCTGACACCCAGAGCCTGGGCCAATGACTTCGTTTTCCCCATGGAAAATGGCCTCCATTTCTGGCCACTCGCCCTGACCAAGAGGGTGGTGCCCAGCAAGAAATTTGCAAGCTTTGCTGGATTGCTCCAAATCTAAAGCTGCCACTTGTTGTTGTTCTATTTCTCTAGAGTCCCATCATGCTGTTCTCAGATTGCTAAAGTCCATACCTCCTCGGTGTGTTCTTATGGCTGCAGATCTTCACAGCACAGACGCTTTCTTCTGCATGCTGTTCTTTCCCAGTTCAGGGCTCCTTCAAGGCTCTCCCTGAATGGCTAAGCCGCCCCCTTTTATCCCAGTTCTCTTCAATGCTCACAGCTGCAGCCCATCAAGGACAACCAGGACCTGTGGGGCAAAGCCTCTAGACAGATATTCAAATAGAATCCATTTCCTCTACTCTAGCCAGTAAGTAGTACCCTACAAGTCCTCAGAACCCCAAAGGCCACCTTTCATCTGACACCCAGACCCTGGGGAAAGGACTTCTTTTTCCCATGGCAAATGGCCTCCCTTGGCAGCCACTCACCCAGGCAGAAAGTGGGAGCCTAGCTAGAATGATGCAATCGTTGCTGGATTTTTCCAAAAGAAAAGCTGGCAGCAACTAGGGCCCTGGAAGTACTTAGAGCCTCAAACGCCACCTTGAACATATTCCTGAGACCCTGGGGAAAGGACATCTTTTTCCCATGGAAAATGGCCTTCATTTGTGGCCACTTGGCCTGGCAGGCAGGGCAGTGCCAAGCCAGGAATCTACAAACTCTGCTGGATCCTTCCAGAACGAAAGCTGCCAGCAACTAGGACCCTGCAAGTCCTTAGAGCCCCAGATGCCACCTGTCATCTGACACCCAGAGCCTGGGCCAATGACTTCGTTTTCCCCATGGAAAATGGCCTCCATTTCTGGCCACTCGCCCTGACCAAGAGGGTGGTGCCCAGCAAGAAATTTGCAAGCTTTGCTGGATTGCTCCAAATCTAAAGCTGCCACTTGTTGTTGTTCTATTTCTCTAGAGTCCCATCATGCTGTTCTCAGATTGCTAAAGTCCATACCTCCTCGGTGTGTTCTTATGGCTGCAGATCTTCACAGCACAGACGCTTTCTTCTGCATGCTGTTCTTTCCCAGTTCAGGGCTCCTTCAAGGCTCTCCCTGAATGGCTACGCCGCCCCCTTTTATCCCAGTTCTCTTCAATGCTCACAGCTGCAGCCCATCAAGGACAACCAGGACCTGTGGGGCAAAGCCTCTAGACAGATATTCAAATAGAATCCATTTCGTCTACTCTAGCCAGTAAGTACTACCCTACAAGTCCTCAGAACCCCAAAGGCCACCTTTCATCTGACACCCAGACCCTGGGGAAAGGACTTCTTTTTCCCATGGCAAATGGCCTCCCTTGGCAGCCACTCACCCAGGCAGAAAGTGGGAGCCTAGCTAGAATGATGCAATCGTTGCTGGATTTTTCCAAAAGAAAAGCTGCCAGCAACTAGGGCCCTGGAAGTACTTAGAGCCTCAAACGCCACCTTGAACATATTCCTGAGACCCTGGGGAAAGGACTTCTTTTTCCCATGGAAAATGGCCTTCATTTGTGGCCACTTGGCCTGGCAGGCAGGGCAGTGCCAAGCCAGGAATCTACAAACTCTGCTGGATCCTTCCAAAACTAAAGCTGCCAGAAACTAGGACCCTGCAAGTCCTTAGAGCCCCAGATGCCACCTGTCATCTGACACCCAGAGCCTGGGCCAATGACTTCGTTTTCCCCATGGAAAATGGCCTCCATTTCTGGCCACTCGCCCTGACCAACAGGGTGGTGCCCAGCAAGAAATTTGCAAGCTTTGCTGGATTGCTCCAAATCTAAAGCTGCCACTTGTTGTTGTTCTATTTCTCTAGAGTCCCATCATGCTGTTCTCAGCTTGCTAAAGTCCATACCTCCTCGGTGTGTTCTTATGGCTGCAGATCTTCACAGCACAGACGCTTTCTTCTGCATGCTGTTCTTTCCCAGTTCAGGGCTCCTTCAAGGCTCTCCCTGAATGGCTACGCCGCCCCCTTTTATCCCAGTTCTCTTCAATGCTCACAGCTGCAGCCCATCAAGGACAACCAGGACCTGTGGGGCAAAGCCTCTAGACAGATATTCAAATAGAATCCATTTCCTCTACTCTAGCCAGTAAGTAGTACCCTACAAGTCCTCAGAACCCCAAAGGCCACCTTTCATCTGACACCCAGACCCTGGGGAAAGGACTTCTTTTTCCCATGGCAAATGGCCTCCCTTGGCAGCCACTCACCCAGGCAGAAAGTGGGAGCCTAGCTAGAATGATGCAATCGTTGCTGGATTTTTCCAAAAGAAAAGCTGGCAGCAACTAGGGCCCTGGAAGTACTTAGAGCCTCAAACGCCACCTTGAACATATTCCTGAGACCCTGGGGAAAGGACTTCGTTTTTCCCATGGAAAATGGCCTTCATTTGTGGCCACTTGGCCTGGCAGGCAGGGCAGTGCCAAGCCAGGAATCTACAAACTCTGCTGGATCCTTCCAGAACGAAAGCTGCCAGCAACTAGGACCCTGCAAGTCCTTAGAGCCCCAGATGCCACCTGTCATCTGACACCCAGAGCCTGGGCCAATGACTTCGTTTTCCCCATGGAAAATGGCCTCCATTTCTGGCCACTCGCCCTGACCAAGAGGGTGGTGCCCAGCAAGAAATTTGCAAGCTTTGCTGGATTGCTCCAAATCTAAAGCTGCCACTTGTTGTTGTTCTATTTCTCTAGAGTCCCATCATGCTGTTCTCAGATTGCTAAAGTCCATACCTCCTCGGTGTGTTCTTATGGCTGCAGATCTTCACAGCACAGACGCTTTCTTCTGCATGCTGTTCTTTCCCAGTTCAGGGCTCCTTCAAGGCTCTCCCTGAATGGCTACGCCGCCCCCTTTTATCCCAGTTCTCTTCAATGCTCACAGCTGCAGCCCATCAAGGACAACCAGGACCTGTGGGGCAAAGCCTCTAGACAGATATTCAAATAGAATCCATTTCCTCTACTCTAGCCAGTAAGTACTACCCTACAAGTCCTCAGAACCCCAAAGGCCACCTTTCATCTGACACCCAGACCCTGGGGAAAGGACTTCTTTTTCCCATGGCAAATGGCCTCCCTTGGCAGCCACTCACCCTGGCAGAAAGTGGGAGCCTAGCTAGAATGATGCAATCGTTGCTGGATTTTTCCAAAAGAAAAGCTGGCAGCAACTAGGGCCTTGGAAGTACTTAGAGCCTCAAAGGCCACCTTGAACATATTCCTGAGACCCTGGGGAAAGGACTTCTTTTTCCCATGGAAAATGGCCTTCATTTGTGGCCACTTGGCCTGGCAGGCAGGGCAGTGCCAAGCCAGGAATCTACAAACTCTGCTGGATCCTTCCAGAACGAAAGCTGCCAGCAACTAGGACCCTGCAAGTCCTTAGAGCCCCAGATGCCACCTGTCATCTGACACCCAGAGCCTGGGCCAATGACTTCGTTTTCCCCATGGAAAATGGCCTCCATTTCTGGCCACTCGCCCTGACCAAGAGGGTGGTGCCCAGCAAGAAATTTGCAAGCTTTGCTGGATTGCTCCAAATCTAAAGCTGCCACTTGTTGTTGTTCTATTTCTCTAGAGTCCCATCATGCTGTTCTCAGATTGCTAAAGTCCATACCTCCTCGGTGTGTTCTTATGGCTGCAGATCTTCACAGCACAGACGCTTTCTTCTGCATGCTGTTCTTTCCCAGTTCAGGGCTCCTTCAAGGCTCTCCCTGAATGGCTAAGCCGCCCCCTTTTATCCCAGTTCTCTTCAATGCTCACAGCTGCAGCCCATCAAGGACAACCAGGACCTGTGGGGCAAAGCCTCTAGACAGATATTCAAATAGAATCCATTTCCTCTACTCTAGCCAGTAAGTAGTACCCTACAAGTCCTCAGAACCCCAAAGGCCACCTTTCATCTGACACCCAGACCCTGGGGAAAGGACTTCTTTTTCCCATGGCAAATGGCCTCCCTTGGCAGCCACTCACCCAGGCAGAAAGTGGGAGCCTAGCTAGAATGATGCAATCGTTGCTGGATTTTTCCAAAAGAAAAGCTGGCAGCAACTAGGGCCCTGGAAGTACTTAGAGCCTCAAACGCCACCTTGAACATATTCCTGAGACCCTGGGGAAAGGACATCTTTTTCCCATGGAAAATGGCCTTCATTTGTGGCCACTTGGCCTGGCAGGCAGGGCAGTGCCAAGCCAGGAATCTACAAACTCTGCTGGATCCTTCCAGAACGAAAGCTGCCAGCAACTAGGACCCTGCAAGTCCTTAGAGCCCCAGATGCCACCTGTCATCTGACACCCAGAGCCTGGGCCAATGACTTCGTTTTCCCCATGGAAAATGGCCTCCATTTCTGGCCACTCGCCCTGACCAAGAGGGTGGTGCCCAGCAAGAAATTTGCAAGCTTTGCTGGATTGCTCCAAATCTAAAGCTGCCACTTGTTGTTGTTCTATTTCTCTAGAGTCCCATCATGCTGTTCTCAGATTGCTAAAGTCCATACCTCCTCGGTGTGTTCTTATGGCTGCAGATCTTCACAGCACAGACGCTTTCTTCTGCATGCTGTTCTTTCCCAGTTCAGGGCTCCTTCAAGGCTCTCCCTGAATGGCTACGCCGCCCCCTTTTATCCCAGTTCTCTTCAATGCTCACAGCTGCAGCCCATCAAGGACAACCAGGACCTGTGGGGCAAAGCCTCTAGACAGATATTCAAATAGAATCCATTTCGTCTACTCTAGCCAGTAAGTACTACCCTACAAGTCCTCAGAACCCCAAAGGCCACCTTTCATCTGACACCCAGACCCTGGGGAAAGGACTTCTTTTTCCCATGGCAAATGGCCTCCCTTGGCAGCCACTCACCCAGGCAGAAAGTGGGAGCCTAGCTAGAATGATGCAATCGTTGCTGGATTTTTCCAAAAGAAAAGCTGCCAGCAACTAGGGCCCTGGAAGTACTTAGAGCCTCAAACGCCACCTTGAACATATTCCTGAGACCCTGGGGAAAGGACTTCTTTTTCCCATGGAAAATGGCCTTCATTTGTGGCCACTTGGCCTGGCAGGCAGGGCAGTGCCAAGCCAGGAATCTACAAACTCTGCTGGATCCTTCCAAAACTAAAGCTGCCAGAAACTAGGACCCTGCAAGTCCTTAGAGCCCCAGATGCCACCTGTCATCTGACACCCAGAGCCTGGGCCAATGACTTCGTTTTCCCCATGGAAAATGGCCTCCATTTCTGGCCACTCGCCCTGACCAACAGGGTGGTGCCCAGCAAGAAATTTGCAAGCTTTGCTGGATTGCTCCAAATCTAAAGCTGCCACTTGTTGTTGTTCTATTTCTCTAGAGTCCCATCATGCTGTTCTCAGCTTGCTAAAGTCCATACCTCCTCGGTGTGTTCTTATGGCTGCAGATCTTCACAGCACAGACGCTTTCTTCTGCATGCTGTTCTTTCCCAGTTCAGGGCTCCTTCAAGGCTCTCCCTGAATGGCTACGCCGCCCCCTTTTATCCCAGTTCTCTTCAATGCTCACAGCTGCAGCCCATCAAGGACAACCAGGACCTGTGGGGCAAAGCCTCTAGACAGATATTCAAATAGAATCCATTTCCTCTACTCTAGCCAGTAAGTACTACCCTACAAGTCCTCAGAACCCCAAAGGCCACCTTTCATCTGACACCCAGACCCTGGGGAAAGGACTTCTTTTTCCCATGGCAAATGGCCTCCCTTGGCAGCCACTCACCCAGGCAGAAAGTGGGAGCCTAGCTAGAATGATGCAATCGTTGCTGGATTTTTCCAAAAGAAAAGCTGGCAGCAACTAGGGCCCTGGAAGTACTTAGAGCCTCAAACGCCACCTTGAACATATTCCTGAGACCCTGGGGAAAGGACTTCGTTTTTCCCATGGAAAATGGCCTTCATTTGTGGCCACTTGGCCTGGCAGGCAGGGCAGTGCCAAGCCAGGAATCTACAAACTCTGCTGGATCCTTCCAGAACGAAAGCTGCCAGCAACTAGGACCCTGCAAGTCCTTAGAGCCCCAGATGCCACCTGTCATCTGACACCCAGAGCCTGGGCCAATGACTTCGTTTTCCCCATGGAAAATGGCCTCCATTTCTGGCCACTCGCCCTGACCAAGAGGGTGGTGCCCAGCAAGAAATTTGCAAGCTTTGCTGGATTGCTCCAAATCTAAAGCTGCCACTTGTTGTTGTTCTATTTCTCTAGAGTCCCATCATGCTGTTCTCAGATTGCTAAAGTCCATACCTCCTCGGTGTGTTCTTATGGCTGCAGATCTTCACAGCACAGACGCTTTCTTCTGCATGCTGTTCTTTCCCAGTTCAGGGCTCCTTCAAGGCTCTCCCTGAATGGCTACGCCGCCCCCTTTTATCCCAGTTCTCTTCAATGCTCACAGCTGCAGCCCATCAAGGACAACCAGGACCTGTGGGGCAAAGCCTCTAGACAGATATTCAAATAGAATCCATTTCCTCTACTCTAGCCAGTAAGTACTACCCTACAAGTCCTCAGAACCCCAAAGGCCACCTTTCATCTGACACCCAGACCCTGGGGAAAGGACTTCTTTTTCCCATGGCAAATGGCCTCCCTTGGCAGCCACTCACCCTGGCAGAAAGTGGGAGCCTAGCTAGAATGATGCAATCGTTGCTGGATTTTTCCAAAAGAAAAGCTGGCAGCAACTAGGGCCTTGGAAGTACTTAGAGCCTCAAACGCCACCTTGAACATATTACTGAGACCCTGGGGAAAGGACTTCTTTTTCCCATGGAAAATGGCCTTCATTTGTGGCCACTTGGCCTGGCAGGCAGGGCAGTGCCAATCCAGGAATATACAAACTATGCTGGATCCTTCCAGAACGAAAGCTGCCAGCAACTAGGACCCTGCAAGTCCTTAGAGCCCCAGATGCCACCTGTCATCTGACACCCAGAGCCTGGGCCAATGACTTCGTTTTCCCCATGGAAAATGGCCTCCATTTCTGGCCACTCGCCCTGACCAAGAGGGTGGTGCCCAGCAAGAAATTTGCAAGCTTTGCTGGATTGCTCCAAATCTAAAGCTGCCACTTGTTGTTGTTCTATTTCTCTAGAGTCCCATCATGCTGTTCTCAGATTGCTAAAGTCCATACCTCCTCGGTGTGTTCTTATGGCTGCAGATCTTCACAGCACAGACGCTTTCTTCTGCATGCTGTTCTTTCCCAGTTCAGGGCTCCTTCAAGGCTCTCCCTGAATGGCTACGCCGCCCCCTTTTATCCCAGTTCTCTTCAATGCTCACAGCTGCAGCCCATCAAGGACAACCAGGACCTGTGGGGCAAAGCCTCTAGACAGATATTCCAATAGAATCCATTTCCTCTACTCTAGCCAGTAAGTACTACCCTACAAGTCCTCAGAACCCCAAAGGCCACCTTTCATCTGACACCCAGACCCTGGGGAAAGGACTTCTTTTTCCCATGGCAAATGGCCTCCCTTGGCAGCCACTCACCCTGGCAGAAAGTGGGAGCCTAGCTAGAATGATGCAATCGTTGCTGGATTTTTCCAAAAGAAAAGCTGGCAGCAACTAGGGCCCTGGAAGTACTTAGAGCCTCAAACGCCACCTTGAACATATTCCTGAGACCCTGGGGAAAGGACATCTTTTTCCCATGGAAAATGGCCTTCATTTGTGGCCACTTGGCCTGGCAGGCAGGGCAGTGCCAAGCCAGGAATCTACAAACTCTGCTGGATCCTTCCAGAACGAAAGCTGCCAGCAACTAGGACCCTGCAAGTCCTTAGAGCCCCAGATGCCACCTGTCATCTGACACCCAGAGCCTGGGCCAATGACTTCGTTTTCCCCATGGAAAATGGCCTCCATTTCTGGCCACTCGCCCTGACCAAGAGGGTGGTGCCCAGCAAGAAATTTGCAAGCTTTGCTGGATTGCTCCAAATCTAAAGCTGCCACTTGTTGTTGTTCTATTTCTCTAGAGTCCCATCATGCTGTTCTCAGATTGCTAAAGTCCATACCTCCTCGGTGTGTTCTTATGGCTGCAGATCTTCACAGCACAGACGCTTTCTTCTGCATGCTGTTCTTTCCCAGTTCAGGGCTCCTTCAAGGCTCTCCCTGAATGGCTACGCCGCCCCCTTTTATCCCAGTTCTCTTCAATGCTCACAGCTGCAGCCCATCAAGGACAACCAGGACCTGTGGGGCAAAGCCTCTAGACAGATATTCAAATAGAATCCATTTCCTCTACTCTAGCCAGTAAGTACTACCCTACAAGTCCTCAGAACCCCAAAGGCCACCTTTCATCTGACACCCAGACCCTGGGGAAAGGACTTCTTTTTCCCATGGCAAATGGCCTCCCTTGGCAGCCACTCACCCTGGCAGAAAGTGGGAGCCTAGCTAGAATGATGCAATCGTTGCTGGATTTTTCCAAAAGAAAAGCTGGCAGCAACTAGGGCCTTGGAAGTACTTAGAGCCTCAAAGGCCACCTTGAACATATTCCTGAAACCCTGGGGAAAGGACTTCTTTTTCCCATGGAAAATGGCCTTCATTTGTGGCCACTTGGCCTGGCAGGCAGGGCAGTGCCAAGCCAGGAATCTACAAACTCTGCTGGATCCTTCCAGAACGAAAGCTGCCAGCAACTAGGACCCTGCAAGTCCTTAGAGCCCCAGATGCCACCTGTCATCTGACACCCAGAGCCTGGGCCAATGACTTCGTTTTCCCCATGGAAAATGGCCTCCATTTCTGGCCACTCGCCCTGACCAACAGGGTGGTGCCCAGCAAGAAATTTGCAAGCTTTGCTGGATTGCTCCAAATCTAAAGCTGCCACTTGTTGTTGTTCTATTTCTCTAGAGTCCCATCATGCTGTTCTCAGATTGCTAAAGTCCATACCTCCTCGGTGTGTTCTTATGGCTGCAGATCTTCACAGCACAGACGCTTTCTTCTGCATGCTGTTCTTTCCCAGTTCAGGGCTCCTTCAAGGCTCTCCCTGAATGGCTACGCCGCCCCCTTTTATCCCAGTTCTCTTCAATGCTCACAGCTGCAGCCCATCAAGGACAACCAGGACCTGTGGGGCAAAGCCTCTAGACAGATATTCAAATAGAATCCATTTCCTCTACTCTAGCCAGTAAGTACTACCCTACAAGTCCTCAGAACCCCAAAGGCCACCTTTCATCTGACACCCAGACCCTGGGGAAAGGACTTCTTTTTCCCATGGCAAATGGCCTCCCTTGGCAGCCACTCACCCTGGCAGAAAGTGGGAGCCTAGCTAGAATGATGCAATCGTTGCTGGATTTTTCCAAAAGAAAAGCTGCCAGCAACTAGGGCCCTGGAAGTACTTAGAGCCTCAAACGCCACCTTGAACATATTCCTGAGACCCTGGGGAAAGGACTTCGTTTTTCCCATGGAAAATGGCCTTCATTTGTGGCCACTTGGCCTGGCAGGCAGGGCAGTGCCAAGCCAGGAATCTACAAACTCTGCTGGATCCTTCCAGAACGAAAGCTGCCAGCAACTAGGACCCTGCAAGTCCTTAGAGCCCCAGATGCCACCTGTCATCTGACACCCAGAGCCTGGGCCAATGACTTCGTTTTCCCCATGGAAAATGGCCTCCATTTCTGGCCACTCGCCCTGACCAAGAGGGTGGTGCCCAGCAAGAAATTTGCAAGCTTTGCTGGATTGCTCCAAATCTAAAGCTGCCACTTGTTGTTGTTCTATTTCTCTAGAGTCCCATCATGCTGTTCTCAGATTGCTAAAGTCCATACCTCCTCGGTGTGTTCTTATGGCTGCAGATCTTCACAGCACAGACGCTTTCTTCTGCATGCTGTTCTTTCCCAGTTCAGGGCTCCTTCAAGGCTCTCCCTGAATGGCTACGCCGCCCCCTTTTATCCCAGTTCTCTTCAATGCTCACAGCTGCAGCCCATCAAGGACAACCAGGACCTGTGGGGCAAAGCCTCTAGACAGATATTCAAATAGAATCCATTTCCTCTACTCTAGCCAGTAAGTACTACCCTACAAGTCCTCAGAACCCCAAAGGCCACCTTTCATCTGACACCCAGACCCTGGGGAAAGGACTTCTTTTTCCCATGGCAAATGGCCTCCCTTGGCAGCCACTCACCCTGGCAGAAAGTGGGAGCCTAGCTAGAATGATGCAATCGTTGCTGGATTTTTCCAAAAGAAAAGCTGGCAGCAACTAGGGCCTTGGAAGTACTTAGAGCCTCAAAGGCCACCTTGAACATATTACTGAGACCCTGGGGAAAGGACTTCTTTTTCCCATGGAAAATGGCCTTCATTTGTGGCCACTTGGCCTGGCAGGCAGGGCAGTGCCAATCCAGGAATATACAAACTATGCTGGATCCTTCCAGAACGAAAGCTGCCAGCAACTAGGACCCTGCAAGTCCTTAGAGCCCCAGATGCCACCTGTCATCTGACACCCAGAGCCTGGGCCAATGACTTCGTTTTCCCCATGGAAAATGGCCTCCATTTCTGGCCACTCGCCCTGACCAAGAGGGTGGTGCCCAGCAAGAAATTTGCAAGCTTTGCTGGATTGCTCCAAATCTAAAGCTGCCACTTGTTGTTGTTCTATTTCTCTAGAGTCCCATCATGCTGTTCTCAGATTGCTAAAGTCCATACCTCCTCGGTGTGTTCTTATGGCTGCAGATCTTCACAGCACAGACGCTTTCTTCTGCATGCTGTTCTTTCCCAGTTCAGGGCTCCTTCAAGGCTCTCCCTGAATGGCTACGCCGCCCCCTTTTATCCCAGTTCTCTTCAATGCTCACAGCTGCAGCCCATCAAGGACAACCAGGACCTGTGGGGCAAAGCCTCTAGACAGATATTCAAATAGAATCCATTTCCTCTACTCTAGCCAGTAAGTACTACCCTACAAGTCCTCAGAACCCCAAAGGCCACCTTTCATCTGACACCCAGACCCTGGGGAAAGGACTTCTTTTTCCCATGGCAAATGGCCTCCCTTGGCAGCCACTCACCCTGGCAGAAAGTGGGAGCCTAGCTAGAATGATGCAATCGTTGCTGGATTTTTCCAAAAGAAAAGCTGGCAGCAACTAGGGCCCTGCAAGTACTTAGAGCCTCAAACGCCACCTTGAACATATTCCTGAGACCCTGGGGAAAGGACATCTTTTTCCCATGGAAAATGGCCTTCATTTGTGGCCACTTGGCCTGGCAGGCAGGGCAGTGCCAAGCCAGGAATCTACAAACTCTGCTGGATCCTTCCAGAACGAAAGCTGCCAGCAACTAGGACCCTGCAAGTCCTTAGAGCCCCAGATGCCACCTGTCATCTGACACCCAGAGCCTGGGCCAATGACTTCGTTTTCCCCATGGAAAATGGCCTCCATTTCTGGCCACTCGCCCTGACCAAGAGGGTGGTGCCCAGCAAGAAATTTGCAAGCTTTGCTGGATTGCTCCAAATCTAAAGCTGCCACTTGTTGTTGTTCTATTTCTCTAGAGTCCCATCATGCTGTTCTCAGATTGCTAAAGTCCATACCTCCTCGGTGTGTTCTTATGGCTGCAGATCTTCACAGCACAGACGCTTTCTTCTGCATGCTGTTCTTTCCCAGTTCAGGGCTCCTTCAAGGCTCTCCCTGAATGGCTACGCCGCCCCCTTTTATCCCAGTTCTCTTCAATGCTCACAGCTGCAGCCCATCAAGGACAACCAGGACCTGTGGGGCAAAGCCTCTAGACAGATATTCAAATAGAATCCATTTCCTCTACTCTAGCCAGTAAGTACTACCCTACAAGTCCTCAGAACCCCAAAGGCCACCTTTCATCTGACACCCAGACCCTGGGGAAAGGACTTCTTTTTCCCATGGCAAATGGCCTCCCTTGGCAGCCACTCACCCTGGCAGAAAGTGGGAGCCTAGCTAGAATGATGCAATCGTTGCTGGATTTTTCCAAAAGAAAAGCTGGCAGCAACTAGGGCCTTGGAAGTACTTAGAGCCTCAAAGGCCACCTTGAACATATTCCTGAAACCCTGGGGAAAGGACTTCTTTTTCCCATGGAAAATGGCCTTCATTTGTGGCCACTTGGCCTGGCAGGCAGGGCAGTGCCAAGCCAGGAATCTACAAACTCTGCTGGATCCTTCCAGAACGAAAGCTGCCAGCAACTAGGACCCTGCAAGTCCTTAGAGCCCCAGATGCCACCTGTCATCTGACACCCAGAGCCTGGGCCAATGACTTCGTTTTCCCCATGGAAAATGGCCTCCATTTCTGGCCACTCGCCCTGACCAAGAGGGTGGTGCCCAGCAAGAAATTTGCAAGCTTTGCTGGATTGCTCCAAATCTAAAGCTGCCACTTGTTGTTGTTCTATTTCTCTAGAGTCCCATCATGCTGTTCTCAGCTTGCTAAAGTCCATACCTCCTCGGTGTGTTCTTATGGCTGCAGATCTTCACAGCACAGACGCTTTCTTCTGCATGCTGTTCTTTCCCAGTTCAGGGCTCCTTCAAGGCTCTCCCTGAATGGCTACGCCGCCCCCTTTTATCCCAGTTCTCTTCAATGCTCACAGCTGCAGCCCATCAAGGACAACCAGGACCTGTGGGGCAAAGCCTCTAGACAGATATTCAAATAGAATCCATTTCCTCTACTCTAGCCAGTAAGTACTACCCTACAAGTCCTCAGAACCCCAAAGGCCACCTTTCATCTGACACCCAGACCCTGGGGAAAGGACTTCTTTTTCCCATGGCAAATGGCCTCCCTTGGCAGCCACTCACCCTGGCAGAAAGTGGGAGCCTAGCTAGAATGATGCAATCGTTGCTGGATTTTTCCAAAAGAAAAGCTGGCAGCAACTAGGGCCTTGGAAGTACTTAGAGCCTCAAACGCCACCTTGAACATATTCCTGAGACCCTGGGGAAAGGACTTCTTTTTCCCATGGAAAATGGCCTTCATTTGTGGCCACTTGGCCTGGCAGGCAGGGCAGTGCCAAGCCAGGAATCTACAAACTCTGCTGGATCCTTCCAGAACGAAAGCTGCCAGCAACTAGGACCCTGCAAGTCCTTAGAGCCCCAGATGCCACCTGTCATCTGACACCCAGAGCCTGGGCCAATGACTTCGTTTTCCCCATGGAAAATGGCCTCCATTTCTGGCCACTCGCCCTGACCAAGAGGGTGGTGCCCAGCAAGAAATTTGCAAGCTTTGCTGGATTGCTCCAAATCTAAAGCTGCCACTTGTTGTTGTTCTATTTCTCTAGAGTCCCATCATGCTGTTCTCAGATTGCTAAAGTCCATACCTCCTCGGTGTGTTCTTATGGCTGCAGATCTTCACAGCACAGACGCTTTCTTCTGCATGCTGTTCTTTCCCAGTTCAGGGCTCCTTCAAGGCTCTCCCTGAATGGCTACGCCGCCCCCTTTTATCCCAGTTCTCTTCAATGCTCACAGCTGCAGCCCATCAAGGACAACCAGGACCTGTGGGGCAAAGCCTCTAGACAGATATTCAAATAGAATCCATTTCCTCTACTCTAGCCAGTAAGTACTACCCTACAAGTCCTCAGAACCCCAAAGGCCACCTTTCATCTGACACCCAGACCCTGGGGAAAGGACTTCTTTTTCCCATGGCAAATGGCCTCCCTTGGCAGCCACTCACCCAGGCAGAAAGTGGGAGCCTAGCTAGAATGATGCAATCGTTGCTGGATTTTTCCAAAAGAAAAGCTGGCAGCAACTAGGGCCCTGGAAGTACTTAGAGCCTCAAACGCCACCTTGAACATATTCCTGAGACCCTGGGGAAAGGACTTCTTTTTCCCATGGAAAATGGCCTTCATTTGTGGCCACTTGGCCTGGCAGGCAGGGCAGTGCCAATCCAGGAATATACAAACTCTGCTGGATCCTTCCAGAACGAAAGCTGCCAGCAACTAGGACCCTGCAAGTCCTTAGAGCCCCAGATGCCACCTGTCATCTGACACCCAGAGCCTGGGCCAATGACTTCGTTTTCCCCATGGAAAATGGCCTCCATTTCTGGCCACTCGCCCTGACCAAGAGGGTGGTGCCCAGCAAGAAATTTGCAAGCTTTGCTGGATTGCTCCAAATCTAAAGCTGCCACTTGTTGTTGTTCTATTTCTCTAGAGTCCCATCATGCTGTTCTCAGATTGCTAAAGTCCATACCTCCTCGGTGTGTTCTTATGGCTGCAGATCTTCACAGCACAGACGCTTTCTTCTGCATGCTGTTCTTTCCCAGTTCAGGGCTCCTTCAAGGCTCTCCCTGAATGGCTACGCCGCCCCCTTTTATCCCAGTTCTCTTCAATGCTCACAGCTGCAGCCCATCAAGGACAACCAGGACCTGTGGGGCAAAGCCTCTAGACAGATATTCAAATAGAATCCATTTCCTCTACTCTAGCCAGTAAGTACTACCCTACAAGTCCTCAGAACCCCAAAGGCCACCTTTCATCTGACACCCAGACCCTGGGGAAAGGACTTCTTTTTCCCATGGCAAATGGCCTCCCTTGGCAGCCACTCACCCTGGCAGAAAGTGGGAGCCTAGCTAGAATGATGCAATCGTTGCTGGATTTTTCCAAAAGAAAAGCTGGCAGCAACTAGGGCCCTGGAAGTACTTAGAGCCTCAAACGCCACCTTGAACATATTCCTGAGACCCTGGGGAAAGGACATCTTTTTCCCATGGAAAATGGCCTTCATTTGTGGCCACTTGGCCTGGCAGGCAGGGCAGTGCCAAGCCAGGAATCTACAAACTCTGCTGGATCCTTCCAGAACGAAAGCTGCCAGCAACTAGGACCCTGCAAGTCCTTAGAGCCCCAGATGCCACCTGTCATCTGACACCCAGAGCCTGGGCCAATGACTTCGTTTTCCCCATGGAAAATGGCCTCCATTTCTGGCCACTCGCCCTGACCAAGAGGGTGGTGCCCAGCAAGAAATTTGCAAGCTTTGCTGGATTGCTCCAAATCTAAAGCTGCCACTTGTTGTTGTTCTATTTCTCTAGAGTCCCATCATGCTGTTCTCAGATTGCTAAAGTCCATACCTCCTCGGTGTGTTCTTATGGCTGCAGATCTTCACAGCACAGACGCTTTCTTCTGCATGCTGTTCTTTCCCAGTTCAGGGCTCCTTCAAGGCTCTCCCTGAATGGCTACGCCGCCCCCTTTTATCCCAGTTCTCTTCAATGCTCACAGCTGCAGCCCATCAAGGACAACCAGGACCTGTGGGGCAAAGCCTCTAGACAGATATTCCAATAGAATCCATTTCCTCTACTCTAGCCAGTAAGTAGTACCCTACAAGTCCTCAGAACCCCAAAGGCCACCTTTCATCTGACACCCAGACCCTGGGGAAAGGACTTCTTTTTCCCATGGCAAATGGCCTCCCTTGGCAGCCACTCACCCAGGCAGAAAGTGGGAGCCTAGCTAGAATGATGCAATCGTTGCTGGATTTTTCCAAAAGAAAAGCTGGCAGCAACTAGGGCCCTGGAAGTACTTAGAGCCTCAAACGCCACCTTGAACATATTCCTGAGACCCTGGGGAAAGGACTTCGTTTTTCCCATGGAAAATGGCCTTCATTTGTGGCCACTTGGCCTGGCAGGCAGGGCAGTGCCAAGCCAGGAATCTACAAACTCTGCTGGATCCTTCCAGAACGAAAGCTGCCAGCAACTAGGACCCTGCAAGTCCTTAGAGCCCCAGATGCCACCTGTCATCTGACACCCAGAGCCTGGGCCAATGACTTCGTTTTCCCCATGGAAAATGGCCTCCATTTCTGGCCACTCGCCCTGACCAAGAGGGTGGTGCCCAGCAAGAAATTTGCAAGCTTTGCTGGATTGCTCCAAATCTAAAGCTGCCACTTGTTGTTGTTCTATTTCTCTAGAGTCCCATCATGCTGTTCTCAGATTGCTAAAGTCCATACCTCCTCGGTGTGTTCTTATGGCTGCAGATCTTCACAGCACAGACGCTTTCTTCTGCATGCTGTTCTTTCCCAGTTCAGGGCTCCTTCAAGGCTCTCCCTGAATGGCTACGCCGCCCCCTTTTATCCCAGTTCTCTTCAATGCTCACAGCTGCAGCCCATCAAGGACAACCAGGACCTGTGGGGCAAAGCCTCTAGACAGATATTCAAATAGAATCCATTTCCTCTACTCTAGCCAGTAAGTACTACCCTACAAGTCCTCAGAACCCCAAAGGCCACCTTTCATCTGACACCCAGACCCTGGGGAAAGGACTTCTTTTTCCCATGGCAAATGGCCTCCCTTGGCAGCCACTCACCCTGGCAGAAAGTGGGAGCCTAGCTAGAATGATGCAATCGTTGCTGGATTTTTCCAAAAGAAAAGCTGGCAGCAACTAGGGCCTTGGAAGTACTTAGAGCCTCAAACGCCACCTTGAACATATTCCTGAGACCCTGGGGAAAGGACTTCTTTTTCCCATGGAAAATGGCCTTCATTTGTGGCCACTTGGCCTGGCAGGCAGGGCAGTGCCAATCCAGGAATATACAAACTCTGCTGGATCCTTCCAGAACGAAAGCTGCCAGCAACTAGGACCCTGCAAGTCCTTAGAGCCCCAGATGCCACCTGTCATCTGACACCCAGAGCCTGGGCCAATGACTTCGTTTTCCCCATGGAAAATGGCCTCCATTTCTGGCCACTCGCCCTGACCAAGAGGGTGGTGCCCAGCAAGAAATTTGCAAGCTTTGCTGGATTGCTCCAAATCTAAAGCTGCCACTTGTTGTTGTTCTATTTCTCTAGAGTCCCATCATGCTGTTCTCAGATTGCTAAAGTCCATACCTCCTCGGTGTGTTCTTATGGCTGCAGATCTTCACAGCACAGACGCTTTCTTCTGCATGCTGTTCTTTCCCAGTTCAGGGCTCCTTCAAGGCTCTCCCTGAATGGCTACGCCGCCCCCTTTTATCCCAGTTCTCTTCAATGCTCACAGCTGCAGCCCATCAAGGACAACCAGGACCTGTGGGGCAAAGCCTCTAGACAGATATTCAAATAGAATCCATTTCCTCTACTCTAGCCAGTAAGTACTACCCTACAAGTCCTCAGAACCCCAAAGGCCACCTTTCATCTGACACCCAGACCCTGGGGAAAGGACTTCTTTTTCCCATGGCAAATGGCCTCCCTTGGCAGCCACTCACCCTGGCAGAAAGTGGGAGCCTAGCTAGAATGATGCAATCGTTGCTGGATTTTTCCAAAAGAAAAGCTGGCAGCAACTAGGGCCCTGCAAGTACTTAGAGCCTCAAACGCCACCTTGAACATATTCCTGAGACCCTGGGGAAAGGACTTCTTTTTCCCATGGAAAATGGCCTTCATTTGTGGCCACTTGGCCTGGCAGGCAGGGCAGTGCCAAGCCAGGAATCTACAAACTCTGCTGGATCCTTCCAGAACGAAAGCTGCCAGCAACTAGGACCCTGCAAGTCCTTAGAGCCCCAGATGCCACCTGTCATCTGACACCCAGAGCCTGGGCCAATGACTTCGTTTTCCCCATGGAAAATGGCCTCCATTTCTGGCCACTCGCCCTGACCAAGAGGGTGGTGCCCAGCAAGAAATTTGCAAGCTTTGCTGGATTGCTCCAAATCTAAAGCTGCCACTTGTTGTTGTTCTATTTCTCTAGAGTCCCATCATGCTGTTCTCAGATTGCTAAAGTCCATACCTCCTCGGTGTGTTCTTATGGCTGCAGATCTTCACAGCACAGACGCTTTCTTCTGCATGCTGTTCTTCCCCAGTTCAGGGCTCCTTCAAGGCTCTCCCTGAATGGCTACGCCGCCCCCTTTTATCCCAGTTCTCTTCAATGCTCACAGCTGCAGCCCATCAAGGACAACCAGGACCTGTGGGGCAAAGCCTCTAGACAGATATTCAAATAGAATCCATTTCCTCTACTCTAGCCAGTAAGTACTACCCTACAAGTCCTCAGAACCCCAAAGGCCACCTTTCATCTGACACCCAGACCCTGGGGAAAGGACTTCTTTTTCCCATGGCAAATGGCCTCCCTTGGCAGCCACTCACCCTGGCAGAAAGTGGGAGCCTAGCTAGAATGATGCAATCGTTGCTGGATTTTTCCAAAAGAAAAGCTGGCAGCAACTAGGGCCCTGGAAGTACTTAGAGCCTCAAACGCCACCTTGAACATATTCCTGAGACCCTGGGGAAAGGACTTCTTTTTCCCATGGAAAATGGCCTTCATTTGTGGCCACTTGGCCTGGCAGGCAGGGCAGTGCCAAGCCAGGAATCTACAAACTCTGCTGGATCCTTCCAGAACGAAAGCTGCCAGCAACTAGGACCCTGCAAGTCCTTAGAGCCCCAGATGCCACCTGTCATCTGACACCCAGAGCCTGGGCCAATGACTTCGTTTTCCCCATGGAAAATGGCCTCCATTTCTGGCCACTCGCCCTGACCAAGAGGGTGGTGCCCAGCAAGAAATTTGCAAGCTTTGCTGGATTGCTCCAAATCTAAAGCTGCCACTTGTTGTTGTTCTATTTCTCTAGAGTCCCATCATGCTGTTCTCAGATTGCTAAAGTCCATACCTCCTCGGTGTGTTCTTATGGCTGCAGATCTTCACAGCACAGACGCTTTCTTCTGCATGCTGTTCTTTCCCAGTTCAGGGCTCCTTCAAGGCTCTCCCTGAATGGCTACGCCGCCCCCTTTTATCCCAGTTCTCTTCAATGCTCACAGCTGCAGCCCATCAAGGACAACCAGGACCTGTGGGGCAAAGCCTCTAGACAGATATTCAAATAGAATCCATTTCCTCTACTCTAGCCAGTAAGTACTACCCTACAAGTCCTCAGAACCCCAAAGGCCACCTTTCATCTGACACCCAGACCCTGGGGAAAGGACTTCTTTTTCCCATGGCAAATGGCCTCCCTTGGCAGCCACTCACCCTGGCAGAAAGTGGGAGCCTAGCTAGAATGATGCAATCGTTGCTGGATTTTTCCAAAAGAAAAGCTGGCAGCAACTAGGGCCCTGCAAGTACTTAGAGCCTCAAACGCCACCTTGAACATATTCCTGAGACCCTGGGGAAAGGACATCTTTTTCCCATGGAAAATGGCCTTCATTTGTGGCCACTTGGCCTGGCAGGCAGGGCAGTGCCAAGCCAGGAATCTACAAACTCTGCTGGATCCTTCCAGAACGAAAGCTGCCAGCAACTAGGACCCTGCAAGTCCTTAGAGCCCCAGATGCCACCTGTCATCTGACACCCAGAGCCTGGGCCAATGACTTCGTTTTCCCCATGGAAAATGGCCTCCATTTCTGGCCACTCGCCCTGACCAAGAGGGTGGTGCCCAGCAAGAAATTTGCAAGCTTTGCTGGATTGCTCCAAATCTAAAGCTGCCACTTGTTGTTGTTCTATTTCTCTAGAGTCCCATCATGCTGTTCTCAGATTGCTAAAGTCCATACCTCCTCGGTGTGTTCTTATGGCTGCAGATCTTCACAGCACAGACGCTTTCTTCTGCATGCTGTTCTTTCCCAGTTCAGGGCTCCTTCAAGGCTCTCCCTGAATGGCTACGCCGCCCCCTTTTATCCCAGTTCTCTTCAATGCTCACAGCTGCAGCCCATCAAGGACAACCAGGACCTGTGGGGCAAAGCCTCTAGACAGATATTCAAATAGAATCCATTTCCTCTACTCTAGCCAGTAAGTACTACCCTACAAGTCCTCAGAACCCCAAAGGCCACCTTTCATCTGACACCCAGACCCTGGGGAAAGGACTTCTTTTTCCCATGGCAAATGGCCTCCCTTGGCAGCCACTCACCCTGGCAGAAAGTGGGAGCCTAGCTAGAATGATGCAATCGTTGCTGGATTTTTCCAAAAGAAAAGCTGGCAGCAACTAGGGCCCTGGAAGTACTTAGAGCCTCAAACGCCACCTTGAACATATTCCTGAGACCCTGGGGAAAGGACATCTTTTTCCCATGGAAAATGGCCTTCATTTGTGGCCACTTGGCCTGGCAGGCAGGGCAGTGCCAATCCAGGAATCTACAAACTCTGCTGGATCCTTCCAGAACGAAAGCTGCCAGCAACTAGGACCCTGCAAGTCCTTAGAGCCCCAGATGCCACCTGTCATCTGACACCCAGAGCCTGGGCCAATGACTTCGTTTTCCCCATGGAAAATGGCCTCCATTTCTGGCCACTCGCCCTGACCAAGAGGGTGGTGCCCAGCAAGAAATTTGCAAGCTTTGCTGGATTGCTCCAAATCTAAAGCTGCCACTTGTTGTTGTTCTATTTCTCTAGAGTCCCATCATGCTGTTCTCAGATTGCTAAAGTCCATACCTCCTCGGTGTGTTCTTATGGCTGCAGATCTTCACAGCACAGACGCTTTCTTCTGCATGCTGTTCTTTCCCAGTTCAGGGCTCCTTCAAGGCTCTCCCTGAATGGCTACGCCGCCCCCTTTTATCCCAGTTCTCTTCAATGCTCACAGCTGCAGCCCATCAAGGACAACCAGGACCTGTGGGGCAAAGCCTCTAGACAGATATTCCAATAGAATCCATTTCCTCTACTCTAGCCAGTAAGTACTACCCTACAAGTCCTCAGAACCCCAAAGGCCACCTTTCATCTGACACCCAGACCCTGGGGAAAGGACTTCTTTTTCCCATGGCAAATGGCCTCCCTTGGCAGCCACTCACCCAGGCAGAAAGTGGGAGCCTAGCTAGAATGATGCAATCGTTGCTGGATTTTTCCAAAAGAAAAGCTGGCAGCAACTAGGGCCCTGGAAGTACTTAGAGCCTCAAACGCCACCTTGAACATATTCCTGAGACCCTGGGGAAAGGACTTCGTTTTTCCCATGGAAAATGGCCTTCATTTGTGGCCACTTGGCCTGGCAGGCAGGGCAGTGCCAAGCCAGGAATCTACAAACTCTGCTGGATCCTTCCAGAACGAAAGCTGCCAGCAACTAGGACCCTGCAAGTCCTTAGAGCCCCAGATGCCACCTGTCATCTGACACCCAGAGCCTGGGCCAATGACTTCGTTTTCCCCATGGAAAATGGCCTCCATTTCTGGCCACTCGCCCTGACCAAGAGGGTGGTGCCCAGCAAGAAATTTGCAAGCTTTGCTGGATTGCTCCAAATCTAAAGCTGCCACTTGTTGTTGTTCTATTTCTCTAGAGTCCCATCATGCTGTTCTCAGATTGCTAAAGTCCATACCTCCTCGGTGTGTTCTTATGGCTGCAGATCTTCACAGCACAGACGCTTTCTTCTGCATGCTGTTCTTTCCCAGTTCAGGGCTCCTTCAAGGCTCTCCCTGAATGGCTACGCCGCCCCCTTTTATCCCAGTTCTCTTCAATGCTCACAGCTGCAGCCCATCAAGGACAACCAGGACCTGTGGGGCAAAGCCTCTAGACAGATATTCAAATAGAATCCATTTCCTCTACTCTAGCCAGTAAGTACTACCCTACAAGTCCTCAGAACCCCAAAGGCCACCTTTCATCTGACACCCAGACCCTGGGGAAAGGACTTCTTTTTCCCATGGCAAATGGCCTCCCTTGGCAGCCACTCACCCTGGCAGAAAGTGGGAGCCTAGCTAGAATGATGCAATCGTTGCTGGATTTTTCCAAAAGAAAAGCTGGCAGCAACTAGGGCCTTGGAAGTACTTAGAGCCTCAAACGCCACCTTGAACATATTCCTGAGACCCTGGGGAAAGGACTTCTTTTTCCCATGGAAAATGGCCTTCATTTGTGGCCACTTGGCCTGGCAGGCAGGGCAGTGCCAATCCAGGAATATACAAACTCTGCTGGATCCTTCCAGAACGAAAGCTGCCAGCAACTAGGACCCTGCAAGTCCTTAGAGCCCCAGATGCCACCTGTCATCTGACACCCAGAGCCTGGGCCAATGACTTCGTTTTCCCCATGGAAAATGGCCTCCATTTCTGGCCACTCGCCCTGACCAAGAGGGTGGTGCCCAGCAAGAAATTTGCAAGCTTTGCTGGATTGCTCCAAATCTAAAGCTGCCACTTGTTGTTGTTCTATTTCTCTAGAGTCCCATCATGCTGTTCTCAGATTGCTAAAGTCCATACCTCCTCGGTGTGTTCTTATGGCTGCAGATCTTCACAGCACAGACGCTTTCTTCTGCATGCTGTTCTTTCCCAGTTCAGGGCTCCTTCAAGGCTCTCCCTGAATGGCTACGCCGCCCCCTTTTATCCCAGTTCTCTTCAATGCTCACAGCTGCAGCCCATCAAGGACAACCAGGACCTGTGGGGCAAAGCCTCTAGACAGATATTCAAATAGAATCCATTTCCTCTACTCTAGCCAGTAAGTACTACCCTACAAGTCCTCAGAACCCCAAAGGCCACCTTTCATCTGACACCCAGACCCTGGGGAAAGGACTTCTTTTTCCCATGGCAAATGGCCTCCCTTGGCAGCCACTCACCCTGGCAGAAAGTGGGAGCCTAGCTAGAATGATGCAATCGTTGCTGGATTTTTCCAAAAGAAAAGCTGGCAGCAACTAGGGCCCTGGAAGTACTTAGAGCCTCAAACGCCACCTTGAACATATTCCTGAGACCCTGGGGAAAGGACATCTTTTTCCCATGGAAAATGGCCTTCATTTGTGGCCACTTGGCCTGGCAGGCAGGGCAGTGCCAAGCCAGGAATCTACAAACTCTGCTGGATCCTTCCAGAACGAAAGCTGCCAGCAACTAGGACCCTGCAAGTCCTTAGAGCCCCAGATGCCACCTGTCATCTGACACCCAGAGCCTGGGCCAATGACTTCGTTTTCCCCATGGAAAATGGCCTCCATTTCTGGCCACTCGCCCTGACCAAGAGGGTGGTGCCCAGCAAGAAATTTGCAAGCTTTGCTGGATTGCTCCAAATCTAAAGCTGCCACTTGTTGTTGTTCTATTTCTCTAGAGTCCCATCATGCTGTTCTCAGATTGCTAAAGTCCATACCTCCTCGGTGTGTTCTTATGGCTGCAGATCTTCACAGCACAGACGCTTTCTTCTGCATGCTGTTCTTCCCCAGTTCAGGGCTCCTTCAAGGCTCTCCCTGAATGGCTACGCCGCCCCCTTTTATCCCAGTTCTCTTCAATGCTCACAGCTGCAGCCCATCAAGGACAACCAGGACCTGTGGGGCAAAGCCTCTAGACAGATATTCAAATAGAATCCATTTCCTCTACTCTAGCCAGTAAGTACTACCCTACAAGTCCTCAGAACCCCAAAGGCCACCTTTCATCTGACACCCAGACCCTGGGGAAAGGACTTCTTTTTCCCATGGCAAATGGCCTCCCTTGGCAGCCACTCACCCTGGCAGAAAGTGGGAGCCTAGCTAGAATGATGCAATCGTTGCTGGATTTTTCCAAAAGAAAAGCTGGCAGCAACTAGGGCCCTGGAAGTACTTAGAGCCTCAAACGCCACCTTGAACATATTACTGAGACCCTGGGGAAAGGACTTCTTTTTCCCATGGAAAATGGCCTTCATTTGTGGCCACTTGGCCTGGCAGGCAGGGCAGTGCCAAGCCAGGAATCTACAAACTCTGCTGGATCCTTCCAGAACGAAAGCTGCCAGCAACTAGGACCCTGCAAGTCCTTAGAGCCCCAGATGCCACCTGTCATCTGACACCCAGAGCCTGGGCCAATGACTTCGTTTTCCCCATGGAAAATGGCCTCCATTTCTGGCCACTCGCCCTGACCAAGAGGGTGGTGCCCAGCAAGAAATTTGCAAGCTTTGCTGGATTGCTCCAAATCTAAAGCTGCCACTTGTTGTTGTTCTATTTCTCTAGAGTCCCATCATGCTGTTCTCAGATTGCTAAAGTCCATACCTCCTCGGTGTGTTCTTATGGCTGCAGATCTTCACAGCACAGACGCTTTCTTCTGCATGCTGTTCTTTCCCAGTTCAGGGCTCCTTCAAGGCTCTCCCTGAATGGCTACGCCGCCCCCTTTTATCCCAGTTCTCTTCAATGCTCACAGCTGCAGCCCATCAAGGACAACCAGGACCTGTGGGGCAAAGCCTCTAGACAGATATTCCAATAGAATCCATTTCCTCTACTCTAGCCAGTAAGTACTACCCTACAAGTCCTCAGAACCCCAAAGGCCACCTTTCATCTGACACCCAGACCCTGGGGAAAGGACTTCTTTTTCCCATGGCAAATGGCCTCCCTTGGCAGCCACTCACCCTGGCAGAAAGTGGGAGCCTAGCTAGAATGATGCAATCGTTGCTGGATTTTTCCAAAAGAAAAGCTGGCAGCAACTAGGGCCCTGCAAGTACTTAGAGCCTCAAACGCCACCTTGAACATATTCCTGAGACCCTGGGGAAAGGACATCTTTTTCCCATGGAAAATGGCCTTCATTTGTGGCCACTTGGCCTGGCAGGCAGGGCAGTGCCAAGCCAGGAATCTACAAACTCTGCTGGATCCTTCCAGAACGAAAGCTGCCAGCAACTAGGACCCTGCAAGTCCTTAGAGCCCCAGATGCCACCTGTCATCTGACACCCAGAGCCTGGGCCAATGACTTCGTTTTCCCCATGGAAAATGGCCTCCATTTCTGGCCACTCGCCCTGACCAAGAGGGTGGTGCCCAGCAAGAAATTTGCAAGCTTTGCTGGATTGCTCCAAATCTAAAGCTGCCACTTGTTGTTGTTCTATTTCTCTAGAGTCCCATCATGCTGTTCTCAGCTTGCTAAAGTCCATACCTCCTCGGTGTGTTCTTATGGCTGCAGATCTTCACAGCACAGACGCTTTCTTCTGCATGCTGTTCTTTCCCAGTTCAGGGCTCCTTCAAGGCTCTCCCTGAATGGCTACGCCGCCCCCTTTTATCCCAGTTCTCTTCAATGCTCACAGCTGCAGCCCATCAAGGACAACCAGGACCTGTGGGGCAAAGCCTCTAGACAGATATTCAAATAGAATCCATTTCCTCTACTCTAGCCAGTAAGTACTACCCTACAAGTCCTCAGAACCCCAAAGGCCACCTTTCATCTGACACCCAGACCCTGGGGAAAGGACTTCTTTTTCCCATGGCAAATGGCCTCCCTTGGCAGCCACTCACCCTGGCAGAAAGTGGGAGCCTAGCTAGAATGATGCAATCGTTGCTGGATTTTTCCAAAAGAAAAGCTGGCAGCAACTAGGGCCCTGGAAGTACTTAGAGCCTCAAACGCCACCTTGAACATATTCCTGAGACCCTGGGGAAAGGACTTCGTTTTTCCCATGGAAAATGGCCTTCATTTGTGGCCACTTGGCCTGGCAGGCAGGGCAGTGCCAAGCCAGGAATCTACAAACTCTGCTGGATCCTTCCAGAACGAAAGCTGCCAGCAACTAGGACCCTGCAAGTCCTTAGAGCCCCAGATGCCACCTGTCATCTGACACCCAGAGCCTGGGCCAATGACTTCGTTTTCCCCATGGAAAATGGCCTCCATTTCTGGCCACTCGCCCTGACCAAGAGGGTGGTGCCCAGCAAGAAATTTGCAAGCTTTGCTGGATTGCTCCAAATCTAAAGCTGCCACTTGTTGTTGTTCTATTTCTCTAGAGTCCCATCATGCTGTTCTCAGATTGCTAAAGTCCATACCTCCTCGGTGTGTTCTTATGGCTGCAGATCTTCACAGCACAGACGCTTTCTTCTGCATGCTGTTCTTTCCCAGTTCAGGGCTCCTTCAAGGCTCTCCCTGAATGGCTACGCCGCCCCCTTTTATCCCAGTTCTCTTCAATGCTCACAGCTGCAGCCCATCAAGGACAACCAGGACCTGTGGGGCAAAGCCTCTAGACAGATATTCAAATAGAATCCATTTCCTCTACTCTAGCCAGTAAGTACTACCCTACAAGTCCTCAGAACCCCAAAGGCCACCTTTCATCTGACACCCAGACCCTGGGGAAAGGACTTCTTTTTCCCATGGCAAATGGCCTCCCTTGGCAGCCACTCACCCTGGCAGAAAGTGGGAGCCTAGCTAGAATGATGCAATCGTTGCTGGATTTTTCCAAAAGAAAAGCTGCCAGCAACTAGGGCCCTGGAAGTACTTAGAGCCTCAAACGCCACCTTGAACATATTCCTGAGACCCTGGGGAAAGGACATCTTTTTCCCATGGAAAATGGCCTTCATTTGTGGCCACTTGGCCTGGCAGGCAGGGCAGTGCCAAGCCAGGAATCTACAAACTCTGCTGGATCCTTCCAGAACGAAAGCTGCCAGCAACTAGGACCCTGCAAGTCCTTAGAGCCCCAGATGCCACCTGTCATCTGACACCCAGAGCCTGGGCCAATGACTTCGTTTTCCCCATGGAAAATGGCCTCCATTTCTGGCCACTCGCCCTGACCAAGAGGGTGGTGCCCAGCAAGAAATTTGCAAGCTTTGCTGGATTGCTCCAAATCTAAAGCTGCCACTTGTTGTTGTTCTATTTCTCTAGAGTCCCATCATGCTGTTCTCAGATTGCTAAAGTCCATACCTCCTCGGTGTGTTCTTATGGCTGCAGATCTTCACAGCACAGACGCTTTCTTCTGCATGCTGTTCTTTCCCAGTTCAGGGCTCCTTCAAGGCTCTCCCTGAATGGCTACGCCGCCCCCTTTTATCCCAGTTCTCTTCAATGCTCACAGCTGCAGCCCATCAAGGACAACCAGGACCTGTGGGGCAAAGCCTCTAGACAGATATTCAAATAGAATCCATTTCCTCTACTCTAGCCAGTAAGTACTACCCTACAAGTCCTCAGAACCCCAAAGGCCACCTTTCATCTGACACCCAGACCCTGGGGAAAGGACTTCTTTTTCCCATGGCAAATGGCCTCCCTTGGCAGCCACTCACCCAGGCAGAAAGTGGGAGCCTAGCTAGAATGATGCAATCGTTGCTGGATTTTTCCAAAAGAAAAGCTGGCAGCAACTAGGGCCCTGGAAGTACTTAGAGCCTCAAACGCCACCTTGAACATATTCCTGAGACCCTGGGGAAAGGACTTCTTTTTCCCATGGAAAATGGCCTTCATTTGTGGCCACTTGGCCTGGCAGGCAGGGCAGTGCCAATCCAGGAATATACAAACTCTGCTGGATCCTTCCAGAACGAAAGCTGCCAGCAACTAGGACCCTGCAAGTCCTTAGAGCCCCAGATGCCACCTGTCATCTGACACCCAGAGCCTGGGCCAATGACTTCGTTTTCCCCATGGAAAATGGCCTCCATTTCTGGCCACTCGCCCTGACCAAGAGGGTGGTGCCCAGCAAGAAATTTGCAAGCTTTGC